>NC_064412.1:22555000-22715000 GCF_023375975.1 Astyanax mexicanus | reverse complement strand
ATGGGTAAAACCAAAGAGCTGTCACAGGACCTCAGAGTCAGAATTGTTGACCTTCACAAAGCTGGAATGGGCTACAAAAAGATTAGTAAGGTGTTGGATGTGAAAGTAACAACTATTGGTGCAATTATCAGAAAGTTTAAAGAGTATAACATGACGATCAACAGACCTCGGCCCGGTGCTCCAAAGAAGATTTCGCCTCGTGGGGTGGCAATGATGCTGAGAACGGTCAGAAATCGTCCTGCAACCACTCGGCAGGAGTTAGCAAATGACCTGAAGGCAGCTGGGACCACAGTTTGCAAGGAAACAATTGGCAACACTTTGCGCAACAATGGATTCACATCCTGCAGTGCCCGAAAGGTACCCCTGCTGAAGAGAGCACATGTGGAGGCGCGCCTCAAGTATGCTAATGATCATTTGAAAGATGAACCAAGTTATTGGGAGAAGGTTTTGTGGTCAGACGAGACCAAAATTGAACTTTTTGGGCTAAACTCCACCCGCCATGTGTGGAGGAAGAAAAATGCTGCCTATGACCCCAAGAACACTGTGCCCACCGTCAAGCATGGAGGTGGAAGCATAATGTTTTGGGGGTGTTTCTCTGCCAAGGGTACAGGGCTACTTCACCGCATCACTGGGAAGATGGATGGAGCCATGTACCGCACAATCCCGAGGGACAACCTCCTCCCCTCTGCCAGGGATCTGAAAATGGGCCGTGGTTGGGTCTTCCAACATGATAACGACCCTAAACATACAGCAAAGGCAACAAAGGATTGGCTCAAGAAAAATCACATTAAGGTCATGGAGTGTTGTAGTAAACTTGTGGTTAACTACAACAAACGTCTCACCGCTGTGCTTGCAAACAAAGGCTTTGCCACTAAATATTGAGTGTGTTTGGCAAGAGGGATCAAATACTTACTTTCCTCATTGAAATACAAATTAATTAAAATATATTCTTTAAAATTATATTCTGGATTTTTGTCTTGATATTCTGTCTCTCCATGTTAGAATATATCTACCATTAAAAGTGCAGAAGGATAGTGTCTTTATTAGTGGGCAAACAAAGAAAATCAGCAAGGGATCAAATACTTCTTGGACTCACTGTATATATGTGTATATATATATATATATATATATATATATATATATATATATATATATATAATCAAACACCTATTTTACACAGCCCTGAATTCTTTCACAAAAGTATTGTAGTTTTTTCTTTAACTATTAAATAAACCACTACAGTTTAAGGTCATAACAGTAGCAGCATTTTGGGTGGTGGCAATACTTTCTAACCATTTATTCACTCAACTTCAGCCCCTCAGCTTTGCCTGGCTATTTTCCATTTCCCATCCTGTAAAGTGTTCACTGTGGCCTTGAGCCTGTGATTGGATGTTCAGGAGATTAATTGGAATTTTCTCTGTTGTAAATGGGCTGCTGGGTTTAGAGGCAGCTGAGATACTTCATAAAATGCACACTTTTAATAGCCAATATGTTTGCACACTGATTACCCTGGAATATTGTGTATTTTTTTTAGAACAAGATGAAGTTGTGGACAAACAAATCACAAACATTTGAGTTATGGCTGTTTTAGAAAAACTCTTTTGAAGATTGATTTAAAAGGCACTTGTTTAGGAATACACAAATAAGCAGGGATGCAAATTACATTGTCCGGCAACCTAAAGGTTTAGGTCGAAAATTACTAATTACTAATACAAATTAATGATTTAGCCTTTGCCTAAATGTTTTATTTTGTTTGCTTCTGGTTATGGATGAAAATTTTTATTTCTGCGCATCCCTCGAAATAAGCAAATGGGAAACCCTTCTTTCGCAGGTTCACCTACAATATGTATTATTTAACCTAACAATATCAGCTTAAACCCTTCTAATACTTTACTGACCTTGAATAATGAGAATAACATCCATATTGAGGTAATACTGGGCTCAGCATTGTGAAAACCGCACAATGTAACTTTAAAGAATTGTTCAGTGCTTGTTCTGTAGCTTGTCCAGAAGTTGTAAAGCGTGTAAAGCGTGTAAAGCGTGTAAAGCGTGTAAAGCGTGTCCACCTTTTGCATTTAAAGCCCAAATTCCTCTTCCTGACTGTAGGAGGAGCTCTGAAGCATGAAAAACCCAATCCCTTATAATGTAACTAAAGCATTACAAAAGCACCACTTTTATGTACCATATATATATATATATATATATATATATATATATATATATATATATATATATATATATATATATATATATATATATATTTGTTACATCTGTACTTTTCTGTAGGCAGTTTATTGTATGTGTTTGTAGTCCAAAATGCCTCACATTCGGGTCATATCATGTCAGGTATTATCTCACTTACCTTGCTTTCTTCCCCAGCTCTGAACAATGAGCAGATAAATAACCATTAGGAGATAGCTGAAGCCTTTCAGGTATTTCGAATGAAGGGGAATGACACTTATCATCCACACATCACAACAGGGGTTCTTATCTTGATGTTCTCTGCAGCTTCATGCGGGCTGTAGGTCAAAACAAGTGGCTTGTTTTCTTCATCAGTAAGAGACAAGCTGACATTACAGGGCTTTGGGGATGGCATGTTTGTTCTGGGTCACTGAGCAGTTGTGGGAATGAAAAAGGAGTGTCGGTTTCTCCGTTTTACTGTATCTGTAGGTTTCACTTTCTATTGATAATGACTGATAGTTTGGTAGCTTTGCTTTCTTGGAGATGGGTTACCTCTGAATTCTTTATTAGTGCCACATTATTAAAACAGTTACTCAAATAGTTGTGTTTACCTGGGGTGCTGTTAGATAATCGGTAGCAGACCGAGTTGGGAGATCACTGGTTCGAATCATGTTTATGTTGCTTGCCATCAGCTGCTGGAGACCTGATAGAGCACAATTGGCCTTGCTCTCTCTGGGATGGGTCGATGGTGCTCTTTCCCCTCATAAGTGTCTTTGAGCTGATGTATCAGAACCCAGTCGCTGTGCTTTCCTCCAAGCGCGCTGTGATGCTACTCGGCAATGCTAGGCGGTAGCTGACTTCCCATGTATCGGAGGAGGCATGTGCTAGTCTTCATCCTCCTGGTGTTGAGGCTAGGGGCGTGCCATATCATATTGTACGCAATAACATCGCCAACCTACCATTCATTTTACTGCAGTACTGGATATATGGAGATATATATATACTGGATATACACTGTATATATACTGGATATATGGAGATATATGGAGTGCATTATTAATATTGTGCAGTAGTGTATTCTTGAAAAAATATATATACTGGATATACACTGGATATATGGAGATATATGGAGTGCATTATTAGTATTGTGCAGTAGTGTATTCTTGAAACAATATATATATATATATATATATATATATATATATATATATATATATATATATATATATATATATATATATATATATATATATATACTGGATATACACTATATATATTGGATATATGGAGATATATGGAGTGCATTATTAGTATTGTGCAGTAGTGTATTCTTGAAAAAAAAATATTCTGTGTTTTGTCATATCACGTAAAGTATCGTTATCGCAACAATACCATGAAATATTGTGATATTATTTTAGGGCCATATCGTCCACCTCTAGTTGGGGCATCACTAGTGATAGGGTAAGTCCTAATGAGTGGGTTGGGAAATTGGCTGTGTAAATTAGGGAGAAAACAGGGTGTGTTCATGCGGTACTGGGCTGGTTCCTGGTATGACACTGACCTCGTCAATCCCATCAATACTGTCTACAGTCACTGGTCTAAATTAAAGGTAAATCTGGATTAAACCAATAAGTTAATCTGCCACACAAAGAGTTCCATCACTTCACGTTTGCACATTTGGATAATGAAAGGGGTAAAGGATGATAAAGCAAAACTAAATCAGAAACTGATGCAATAAATATGATACAGCACCACAAATTTGTGGTTGACCCCACAAACACTTACTGACCTCGAGGAGAGAGTATGAAAATGAACTGGATCCTCCCGCAGGCGAAAAAACATGTCTCAATTCAAATAACAAGCTTCTATCTGTCACAGAGCCGTCAGAGTTCAAATTAAACTGTGTGTGTGGGGGAGTATACACACGTCCTTGCTTGCCCAGAGCCACGCTATAAATTAATGATGAAAACAGACTTATTTAACAGCTTTTTATTAACATCCAATCAAAGTTCATACCCAAGGAAATAAAAAAAAAAATAAAATGCTATAATAGAATGCTATAACTTGTACATAAAAGATTCTCAAAGAAAGCTACAAGGTATCACAAGTGCAATACAATAGCAAATGGTCCTTTATACTCATGGGTATTCACCTAGGAAAGGTTCCGCCTCCCACGACAGGATGTCTCGTTCATTGTTGCACACTGTTTTATACCAGCTATTACCAGACTCTAGAGACTTACTACTTGAATACACACATTGTAAAACTGTATTCTTGGTTTTTCTTAGTTCATTTCAGATCACATTTGCCCCCCAATTCCTCAAAGAATGGAGACAGAATTACATTTCTACAGGCAGTTTGATTTTCAGTGCATTTCCATTATCAACTAACGTTCAGGCATTTTTATAGCTAATGATTGGGTCAGTTTTACTCACAGTTTGCACAATGTGGCACAAATATTGAATCAAGATATTTAAAGCAGTTCTTATCGTTGGTGATCTTTTCTTATAATATTTTGTCCCTCAGACAAAATGCAGCAGTAGCGCTATCTAAATTCTTAGTACAGTGATATACAATGTATAAAAAAGGATTGGGACACCTGGGCTTATTTGTTTTGTTTCATTGTTTCTTATGACATCTTATGTCTTTCATGTTTAGTGTTTTCCATTCATTTTGCAGCAGTCTCTAGTATGAATAAATGCCCTTTTTATACACCGTTTTTTTGTGTTTCAGGCAGTTTTACTTCAGTGGAAGAGTGGGCAGGGAAGAAAGACTCATGCAATATTCTTGACATAAAAATGTTTTGTCTCTGATTGGCTAACAGTACTGTGACACTCCCTCCACACAGTGGGCGGTCACAAGCCAAGGTGGGCAAGGCCATGAATCCAAATTTACTGGTTGACGACATTCGGGGTCCTTTTACTGATTTACTTGATTTTCTGCATATACAACTCTGAGTGACCTATTGTATTTCAAAAAGAGCAAGTACTAAAGTGCAAAATTACCCCTTAAAAACGACATTACACTCTTCATATGAAATTATTTTATAAATTTGTTATTGTAAAAAATCTGACACTCCTCTGAGCATTTTGTCGATATCAGTGCTTAATGAACACTGACCAACTGCACGTTTTAATTTTTAAAAATTTAGTTAGTGTAAATAGGGCTGATTAATTGGATTATTAATTGCAGACAGTCACAATGAATCAACAAATTTTTCTAGTTTTCCAAAAAAGCTTGTCTTTAAGATTATGCTTAGATTAAAAGAATAATAAAATAAGGTACAGTGCATACAGGCTGTGTATTACAGATAACCGATCTTCAGCTCTTGCTGTTGAGTGGTGGGGAATTATGCAGATCTTTGTGAGTGCACAGGCTTATTATAGATTCCTGAGGAAAATAAAAATTGGCTAAACCTGTCTGCAGTCATCTCGATCAGCATGCATGTTGTTAAAAATGCATGCTCTGCACTGTAGTTGCAGGGACTCCCCCAGTGTATTATACACCAGACAGCCCACTGGGCCTATTCTGTCCAACCGCAGGGCTTCTGTCTGAGGAAAATGAATAAATGATGGAGAGCTGTGTTAATGTACTGTTAATGGAGTCAATGATTTCTTTAAAAAAATAATAATCATGTAATAATACCTGTACAAATGTTATGATGTTTATATATGTTTAAAATATTACTTTGCACAATTAGCCATAACATTAGAACCATTGTCATTATACAAAGTTAAGAGAGTACCAGAATACCATTCATTATTAAGTTAAGGTACCAGTCAAGATGTGGGTTATACATTTTAGGCGGGGTGGGAACAGTGAGTTCTTGAAGGACAAATGTTCAAACATTTAGATTTAAAGCGACTTTAATAAGCCGAATTGTGGTGCCTGAATGATTGGATAGGAGCATCTTCAAAACATCAGGCAGGTCTTGTGGCATGTTCCCAGTAGGGCTTGGCGATTATGACTTATCTCGATATGTTAAGGAGAAAGCATAATTTTTATAATCTATAATGATATTATATTGTTTGAGATGGTGAAATAAGGTGGTCATGCTGCTCCTTTATTGTGATGTTTCTATGGCATAATTAGCATAATTTTCTAACACACACGTGGTAATGTAGCAGATGCCATATTACCATATGTTTAGGTAGCAGGTGCGATATTACAATATGCTCAGTGTTTTATGTTTTACATATGTGGATGGGAGATACACACTGCCTGGCCAAAAACAAAATAGCTTGTGGCATTGTTTCAATAAGCTTCTGCAATGTGACAAGATTTATTTCAATCCAGTTTTGCAATTTACAAGGTAAATTACCCAACTCACCCATTAAGACTCCACCTATCACTAGTGATGCCCCAACACCAGGAGGGTAAAGACTAACAAATGCCTCCCCTAATAGATGTGAATCAGCTGCCGCCTCTTTTCAAACTGCTGCTGATGCAGCATTGCAGAGTAGCATCGGAGGAAAGCGCAGCGACTCTGTTCCAATACATGAGCTCAACATCACCCTTTGGAGTGATGAGGGGAGAGAACACTGATTATAGTGGCAGTGCCTTTTTACATCTTTTTTTTTTATTCTCGCAGGGTTCCCGTGGATCCTTAAAAAGTCTTAAAATGTCTCACATTAATCTTGATAATTAAGGTCTTAAATTGTCTTAAATTTACTGTAAATTTGCTGTAGGTATTAAATTCTTAGATTGTTTGTTTAAAGCTGTGGGAAAGCACATACTTACATTAGCGGGGAGTTACTGGGGAGAGAACTAAGGTTAGCGGAGAGCAAGCTAAAAATTAGCTGTGAGCTAGCTAACATTACTGGGGAGCAGTGTTGGGCACGTTACTTTGAAAAAGTAATTAGTTATAGTTACTCGTTACTTCTCCAAAAAAGTAACTGAGTTACTAACGGAGTTACTCCACTATAAAAGTAATTAGTTACCAGTAAAAGTAACTATCGCGTTACTTTTTATTATTCGCCCGTCAAAAAAAGGAAATCAATTATGCATTTACTATTATTATTAGAAAAATAACAAAAAATAACAAACGAAAATAAACCCAAAATGTTGACAAAAATATAATCTAACGAATTTCAAAAAAATAAAACGAAATTCTCCACACAACTAAAGAAAATTACTAAAACTTGTAATACTGAAAAAAGCGGAAAAACGCGTCTGGGGATGAAATTTAACAAACCAAGCCACACTCAAAAGAAATATGTATATATAAAACAAAATAATGGACAAAAACAACAATTTAATGCCCGTTAAAATGGTATTAATATAACAGCTTCACCAAAAGAGAATAGAGCTTAGATCGTGCCCAAAAAATCCGACCCAGCCGGAGCCCGTGCACATTGTGCCCAAGCCCGAACCATAAACTGTCATTATGAGCCTGACCCGATCCGCCCCATAAACTGTCTGTTTTCGGGCTGATTGAATGAGCGAAATATAATCAGAATTATGTTAATTAACACTGTAACATAGAAGCATAGAACTATTATTTAATCTAAATGATTTTTAAGAACAGCTACACACAATGCTGCAAGTCAAACGCGGAGGCGTTCACGTGCGCCCAGAGCTACGTGATTACAGTTTTCATTTTTATTATAGTTTAATTTTATTTTGTTTTTATTTTGCGCTCGGCACAACAACTCCCGCTGTACAACTCCGCTGTACAACAGCGCTTATAAATAAATTAAACACAAAAATGAGGGTATTCTATCAGTAATTTCAGTTCGTTTTAGTTAGTTTTATAAACACAAAATACAGTTCGAGATAGTTATGTTTTTCCTTTTAATTACCGTTTTTATTAGATTCAGTTAACACAAATGTTTTTCACTTTCAATTTTCGCTATTTCGTTCGCTTTAGTGAACAATAATAATTGGTTACTTAGCAACATTGTGATTATCACACCAGAGCTTTATATAAAATAAAAATAGGAGCCTGATTTCGGGTCGGTCCTCAGGTCAGGTGGGATTCGGGCAGAGAATCTAAGCTCTAAAAGAGAAAGCAGCAGCACCACAAAAACCGGAGCAGCTAAAAAGAGCTTAACGTCCTTAATTCGGAACTTGGGTTGTCCACGGCAATCACTGAATTGATTAGAGCACGCAAATCGTCACAATTGTGCCTCACTTCACCACGCCAAACCACAGGCACAGCGGCCAGAAGCTCAAGTTCACCGGACAGAGGAGGGGTTAACCAGGGCAAAGCGAAATAAAAAAAAAAAGTAAATAGAGCTGCTAAAGTAACGTGCAGTAACGGGGTGTCGGAAATGGTAACTAGTAGTAATTAGTTAGATTACTCGTTACTGAAAAAAGTAACGGCGTTAGTAACGCCGTTAGTTTTAACGCCGTTACTCCCAACACTGCTGGGGAGAGAACTAAGGTTAGTGCAGTTAACATCAGCGGCGAGCCAGCTAACATTACTGAGGAGAGAACTAAAGTTAGCGACAAGCTAGCTAACATACTAACATTAGCATAGAGTTAGCTATGTTACTGGGGAGAACACTAGGGTTAGCGGCGAGCTAGCTAATATTAGCGGTGAGCTAGCTAATGTTACTGAGGAGAGAACTAAGGTTAGCGATGAGCTAACTAACATACTAATGTTAGCGGAGAGTTAGCTACGTTACTAGGGAGAAAACTAGGGTTAGCAGAGAGCTAGCTAACATTTGCGGTAAGCTAGCTAACATGCTCACATGTTGTGCATTACAATGGAACAAAATTGAAAAAGAAAATTGATAACAGGTGGGAAATGTTAAGTTTTCATTTTCAGTTCAATGAATTATTTTCTATTTAAGAAGTTATGACTACATTTTTGGGCCTTAAATTATATTTATTAAGGTATTAAAAAGGTCTTAAAAAGCATTAAGTTTGACTTTTAAAATTGAGAAAGAACCCAGTCACAGAAATGCTGACCAAAGCATGCTCTAGTTTGTGTTCCATTTTATTAATGGTCTCTTTCATAGAGCGCTAATAGAGCAGAAGAATGTGTTCTAGACCAGCATCACAAACAATCCAGTTTTTCCCTCATATATAATATATAACAACCACACAACCTACTTTATATAGGACCCTTAAACACAAATCTACACCAGTGCCTCTTCTAGTGTCCCATTTAGGTCTTTGTGGAAAGCAGGACGAGTCCTATCCTCTGGATCACAGGGCTCGGCAGGTGCTGAAGCTCCAGCTGTAAGGGGTATTATCAGTAGCTGCCAGACGCAGACTGACACAGCTAATTCACTACATACTTGTCTGAAAGCAGCACTAGAGCTGGTGCAGGTATCTTCAAAGAAACAGCATCGTCAGGGGGACTGATAAAGTGCTGAGGAAGCTTTAGGCCAAAAAAAAAGTAAAAAAAAAATAAAATAAAATAAATAACAAGAAATAAATAACAAAAAAAAAAACAGAACTTACAGAAATAACAGAACAGTGATGCAGTGTGTGAGAAATCATTAAACAAGAAGTAAAACACCTATAAACCAAACAAGTAACAGTATAGAAGTTTGCTTTACTCTGACATGCCAGATATCACGGAACTGAAGAAAAGTATTGAGTCCTATGATATATGACACTCACTAATGCTTCCCTCCCACAATCTCCAAGAAGTCATGTTGCCATACCTTGAGGATGCTGGACAGTATTCAGCCTTACTCACAAGATATCACCTCACCACATACACAGGTGGTGTGGATGTTCCCAAGATGTTTTAGTTTACGCTCTGATATCCCATGACATTTGGCATTTCAGTGTAAGTCATATTTTTAAAACTGTTATGTAGTATGCAGTACTTATTAACAGCTTACTGCCAAACAATGAAAAATGATACCTCACAAAACACTAAGGAAAATTTTCTATATATAAAATAGACAATATTTTATACAAACAGTCTGCATGTCTTTACAGGTATATATATATATTTTGTTATGCTGTTGAGTGCATTCTAAATGAATGCTTGCTTAGTCTTGACAGATGATGCCCGATTACCTTGGAGAGTATCTCCATAGATCTCCATAGCTGTCTTCATCTGAGCTGAAACAGAGCTGGTATTCGTAGCACGATTGCACAGCCTAGGCTATCTGGCTCCTCAGACGAGATCATTACTCTGTTATGAGTCAGCTTTTCACAGCAGAGTGTGCCTCCTTGACACAAGGTAAGTCACTAGATCTGACTTACTGAGGTAATAGAAAACTGTTGTTGTAACGGAGGGAGCTGGATGAAAGACGCTTTGTAGACGGTGGACCTTTTTCCACAAATTATATTAAATCATTTTAGCAGTCACTTACAGGTTGTAGGGCTGAGTAGTTCTTTGTAATTTTATTGTTATCACAATATGAGTTTTCTCATTAAATACAGTGAAAAAGATACACTAATGCTGTTAATTGCATTGAACTCAAATTGAATTACCTGCATGTGACATATTTTGTAGGGATGCGCCAAAATGGGGCAACCTAAAATATTTGGCTGAAAATGGCAAAAATAAACTCTTTGAGAGAAACAAGTGAAAAGGCTAAACAATAAAAACTATACTGAACAGTGAAAAATGTATTATTATATTATTATTATTATATTGCAGTTTTTACTCTACTCTGGTGGAACTTTTCTGTGTTCCATGACACAAAACGGCTCCACAAAATGTCCAAGTTAGCCTAAATCTATGAACAGATTGTGTGACTTTGATCTGTCATCAACTCAGAGAGTAATCCAGCTAAAAAAAAAACAGCTGGCATTGTGCTCCAGCCCAGCTGAGCCGTGCAGCATTACATCCTTTAACCTAGCTGTTAGCTATGTCAGCTAAACTGCTCCTATCCAGTGTTCGCATGCCTTGTTTCAAATTAAAAGCCCTCTGCTGGGTTTTGTAATGCACACTTTGTTGGGAGATGTGCTGAGAATAGATATTTATGGTTTTAGTTGTACTTTTTAAATGACCTTTTCTTAATAGTATTTAAAACATGCTATTAGACTGTTTAATTCATGTAATAGTAAAATAAAAATATCAAACTACGTAAGAACAAACATGACAAAAATGTTTGGTATTCCGTACTCGGCCTCCAGGGCCAAATGTTTCATTTTATTTTTTTTTTTGGCCAAAACTTTCAATTTCATCACTACTAACTATGCTGAAGGCAGAGTGAGGAAGAGGTCCACAGTGAACAAACAATTAAGATCTTTATTTATTGCATTCTCGTATCGTGCACACTAGTCGGTAGCTTCTAGGTGTTTAAGCAACACTCCTCCTTATTCACTGGCCATCAGGAGGATGTCCTTTTTTTCTTCTTCTTCTTCTTCGTCTTCTTCTTCTTCTTCGTCTTCTTCGTCTTCTTTGTGTTCGTCTTCGTCTTCTTCGTCTTCTTCTTCTTCGTCTTCTTTGTGTTCGTCTTCGTCTTCTTTGTGTTCGTCTTCTTCTTCTTCGTCTTCTTCTTCGTCTTCTTCGTCTTCTTCTTCGTCTTCTTCTTCTTCTTCGTCTTCTTCTTCGTCTTCGTCTTCTTCTTCTTCGTCTTCTTCTTCGTCTTCGTCTTCTTCTTCTTCGGCTTCTTCTTCTTCGGCTTCTTCTTCTTCTTCTTCTTCTTCTTCTTCTGTTGTCTTTACCGACAGTGTAGCCAGTCATAAATCTGTCCTCCACTGTTAAGTGACTTGACTGAGTAGGGCTATAAATTTTTACATCCCTTTCTGAATAGACCACTATTGGACTGAGGTGACATTGGTCTACTTTATCTATCTGGGTGCATAAATCAGATGGCTCTGTGTTCACACCGGCTAAAAATACTGTGCCTGGCATTTCTCATGCCTCAGACCTGTCTGATTGTGGTGCAAGGCAAGGAAGGCAATTTCCAAGAAAATCCGCTCCATTCTATCATCTGTTGGGACACAGCGATAGGCAGACTTCTGCTCCTCCGTGCACAGATTAGATAAAGTGCTATTTTCAGAGAGCGTGTTTTACATGAGCGCTCTCGTGGTAGTGTGCTAGGCTTAGCACATTTAGTGTATATGTAGATGCAGTATTAAATGTACTATATGTATTATATATATATATATATATATATATTCCTGAAATTCTTGTTTTCATATGCTTGCTATACATCCATACAACAGTCCAGATTTCTAAATTTATTGGTACAGTTGTATTGTATCCTTAAAAGACTGCATGTGTTTACATTACATAGTCAAATGCAAATGCATTATTTCAAGAGTTGAGAACAACCAACAAATTTGATTTGAGAACAAATTTGGTAGTCAAACTGCATAATCAGCATTTAATAGCTGGTATCCGGTCTAGTGATGGGGAAGAGAGATCCATTCTATTCCCGCAGATAGGTTGAGCAAGTAGGTTTTAGGTAGATCAATATGGTTAATAATCATTCCTTGGATTTTCATATTCTTGTGGAATTCTTGATTGCCTATGGCTGCATTCCCAAACGCTTCCTAGCAGAAAAATAATTCCAAGATCACTAAGCAAGTATCATACGGAACACCTACAATTGTGCCATAAAGTAAAAAACTAACATTTTCTGTATTTATTGTTTATTTAAATTTGCAAACAAAATTGAAACTGTAGTCTTAAACTCTTTTGCCACCACTAGGTGGCAGTATAATGGCCTCATACGAGGACACCAGGCCCGTGAAGAGCAAACTTTAGGGTTGTGGTCTAGGCAATCCAAAATGTGATGCCCACACATGTGGATGCCAGGTCCTAGGAGATTAAGTCCAAACAGCACTTTTTGCTTTTGTCTGAAGTTAATGGATTTATTGAAATACTTTGTAATAGCAAACATCTAGACATTAAATGTAATTATTTTTTGTAGCGTTTTTAAGCTGAAAATAGCTTTGCAATGATGAGCTATTTGTAACGATTGACGTGTTTATTTTTAACATATTTGTATAATATAGTATGGTAGTAGTATTTGTCCATTTGCGTAAGTCCGCTTTAGTTTTTGGCATTCTTGTGCTAGTTAACTAGGGTGTTACCTCCTCGTTACTATGGCTGGCTGATGGGCAATGCTGGCCAACGATGGTGACTGCAATAAGTGTATGAAATTCAACTTGACCTATCTAGACCTGTCTATACAGATTTCAGTTGACATAACACATCTTAACTTTGTGTTAACTTTCATATGTGGTCCTAGATTGGATGAGTATCCAGTTTGTGTTCACATTGGATTTGATAAATCCCTTCATCTGCTTTCTGCATAACCAGCAAGTTGATTGGCTCCTTTTGTGGAATACCCTTGATTTCAGACTATAGGATGATTAAGCTGGTGTCCCAATACTGGTCTTGTACACTACTAGTGTGCATGTGTAGTTCATGTGTCGTGTATGTGCACAAAATTAATGGAAACCATCAGCATTGGCCTTCATTTCACATATCTGGGCACATATCTCTACTCACCAGCCTTTTCTCGTCCTCTCTGTGCTTCTGTCCTCGTCTTCCCCTCTGCCTCCTCTTCTATCTTTGCACATTTTCTTATCTCCCTGTTGTAATTTTCTTAACGTGCCTCTGCTCCTTCGTTTTCCGTTTCCTTAGTTCTCTTCTATCTTCAGATTTCTCTGGGCTCAGCATCGTTGTGGTTTTGCTAGATTATCATCGCCATGAACAGGAAAAGCAAAAGCAGTGCAAGAGCAAGAGCACACAAGTACAAGATGGAGAGAAAGAGAGAGAGGTTAGGTAATAATGAGTCACAGCTCTGAAAACGTTGCACTGGCTATAGCTAGGGATATTAATCTATCTCTCTCTCTCTCGTATCCCTCTTGTCCCCTAGAGAACAGAAGAAAGCAGCCTGGCTGCAGATGAATCACTGTACATTTACTGAGTGAAAAGAAAAGAACACAGCCTAGCACAGTAGAGTACAGTCTTATTAAAGCCTGTTTACTGTACGTAGTGTATGCTTAACACTCTGCCTGTCTTCATTGGGCCCCGAGTGATTCCGTTCTAACACTGCAGCTGAATAATTAATTGCAGATCAGCAGAATCATTATTTATTCATCGTATGGGAGAGCATGGCAGCCATGTGTTTGGAGAAGAATACACGGTTTGGCTTTGGTATGGCTTTTCCGCCGCACATTCAGATTGAATCAGATTTGAAACAGACTGAATCTCGCCTCTGTGTTGGGACTAGAATGGCAGGGCTGTGCAGGAAGCAGGAGAGTGGAAAGGCGGAGTCTTTCAGCTCCCCCATTCATAATATGGTAATGCATACTAGCTTGCTTTGGCTCTGATTGGCTGGCTGGGTGTGTTGCCTGGCTGATAGGAGAGACAGAGTGTGTGCGTTGTGTGCTGCCAGTGCTCGCCTGCTCGCTCGCTCGCTCCTGTGTGCGCTGAGCAGAGGAGGAGGACCACGACAGAGGCATGCGAGGAACATAGAGAATGCAGGCAAACAGAAGAATCTCCAGCAGAGGAGAAGAAAAGGCTGCATTTGATTCACTAGGCTCTGCGTGTGCAGCTTTCTCACCATATATCCGAGCAGGAGAGCTGCGTTTGTTTTCATTCTGCAGTAGATCTGAAGGATAGAGGACAGGCGGGGATTGCTAGCGACTGTGACTGTGTGACACTGCCGTAGCAGCCTCTCTGGCAACCTCCCCACTCCATTCACAACCATGGTGGACCGCTTCAAAGGCTGCGCTAATGACCAACATGAATAGGCGCTAAGTGCCACTCTACTTTCAATGCTCCTTTTTCTTTTTTTTTCACATGCACGGATGACTCTGCTCTGTCTGTGCAGCTGTTCCGGATCCACAGCGTTTTCCGGTAAGCGCCGTTTTGCCAACCAGAATCGGACCAGGTGGCTGAAGAGCTGAAGGGCTGGTGCAAGCAGACTGTATGTAGGGAGTGGAGGGAGATGTATGGTGGTGGGAGAAAATGACGGAATGTATATGATGTGACTGTCTTTTTATTTTTTTTGTATGCAGTCACAGTAAAGCTGCAGAGTCCTGCTGAATCAGTCTCTTCATCTGTTTATCTGTTCCTCTGCTCAGTAAGGCACCCTCTTTCTCGCTGCCTCTATTGAGGGGATTGGGTTGGATTGGGATCCAGCCATGCGGGTCTGAGCGGAGTTGTTGATGTTGTTCTTCTTCTTTGCCTTGTACTGTCTTGTGGGGCTGGTGCTGCTAGTTCTACTTCTGCCTTGGCTTCTGCAGCTGCGGACGTCCCCTTCAGATATCCGGATCAGCTCAGGGTGTGAGAAATTCGGGACATTCTTTTATCTCATCTCGGACACTTTTTAAAGAGACTGAGAGACTTTTTTTTTTTTTTTTTTTTTTTTTGGGATCACCAAGCAACCTTTTCTCAAACTGGTGCACATAAAATGATTTAATAATTTTTCTTTCTGGACCACACTTGAGGGGAGTGGTCTTCAGCATATGGATGGATACTCATATACGTTAGAAACCTGTCTACGTGCCTAAATGCAATCTAATGTAATTCTTTTCTAGTAAGACTTTGATGAACGGAGGACCACCACCACACACTGTCCTCATTAGTTCTTCTGTTTTAATCCACCAAGCTGCCATTCGCGTCATTAAATGCCCACGGCTTGTGCCACGGAAGAGGCTGAGGTTTCCATAGGAATCAGTCCTTATGGGACTCCACGAATAAAAAGCGAGAGTGGTTTACAGCACAGAACGTTTGATGGAGCCATTCTACAGCCCTTGTTGAAATGGGCCATACACTCTGTTTGTTGTTCTGAGAGGCTGCTGTGCAAGAGATAGAAGCAGAGAGCAAGAGAGAGAAAGAGGAGACATGCTGTTCTAAAGGCTGTTGCCTGAAGTGCTTTGCATAAGAAATGTGCAGAACCAGATAGAAAACAGCATGAACATAGGGCCAGCGACAGAGCTACCACTACTCAAGAGATGCAGACGAGATTTACTGCCACAGTATTATTAAGCCTCTAATCTAGACTAGAATGTTAGTCTGGAATCTGCACTTTTTTCAGTGAAGATTCAGTTTTCTGAGTCACAGTGGGACGTTTTTTGTGTGCTATTTTTTTTTGTAATAAATGCCGGTGAAGTCATTTTTTCTCTAGCATACACCGAGTCTCCGTCTGGGAGCGTCTGAACTGAAAGACTAAAAGACGACGATTGACTCACCAACTGGGTTAACTCTGCGCCGTCTGCAGTCTGCCCATTCATGGCACATCATTCCCCTCTGGTGCCACTACAGTGGTTAAGCTGAGAATTGCCTGCTGGTCCTGGCTGATTCAGAATCATAGGCCGAGAACTTGCCGCTCTTTTAATCGAGTGGTTAAATTGCGTAACTGACGGGGACAAGAGGGCGACAGCAGAATGGATGACTCCAGTATTCTGAGACGGAGAGGTCTCCAGGTAAGGTTTCTTTAAGATTCTCAAATGTCCCGTATGTAAGCGCTTCTCATTTAATTTTGCCACCTCAGCGTTATTAACCATCTTGTTGCAGCAGCATTTTTTCTTAAACAGTCCTTGTAGCTCCTGATTAATATGTAGTTTTCCACAAAACCAGCATTCCATTTTGTCTGGTAGCAGGTTGTTAATAATGTAGCATAGTGTTTGGTATTCCCGCTCGTATCATAAGTAACATGAGCACATTTCACTCCTGAGTGTTTGTGAATTAAATTTGCACATTGCACACTCAGCCATGCTTTCTTGCTTCCTTGCTTCTTATTTAATTAAGATTCTTGAAAATTTACCTGAAAAATATAGATTCTGAGCAATTTACAGTCAGTTGGGATGATCAGATGAACTCTACATGAATGATTTGTAAATCAGAGTGAAAATATCTAGGCTTTTTTCATCAAAATCATCAAAAATCTACCACAAATATTAGTTTAAAATTTGAATATGTTTTAACTTAAAGATGAAAGCATTTACAAATAAAGGTTTTACAGTACCTAGTAGTTTCTTAAAGAAAATTTAATAAACACTTTTTTTTTTTGCTAACTCATTGTTGCATCAGAGGTTGATCGATCAAACAGTGTATTCTTTGCAGTTATTCCATTCACTTTAACAGTGTTATATATGCGCAGCAACTTGAGCCTGTATTGATTGAAATGCCTCTTTTCATGATTAGTATTTTATTTTCTTGTGCAGCAAATAGTGGTACAGTGGAAGTGGTATGGTGTACCACAGAGGTCTCAAGGGGAAGACTGTCTGGTTAATTAGTAAGATATGACCCTAATGTAATTCTAGTAGGGTAGATGTAAACCCAAGTCTAGGCCACAGGGGTTAGTTGATCAGTTTTATGCCAAAATAAATGAAAGGTCATGCGAATGTTTCTCATCCAAAGAAAAAAAAACGAACTCGGACTTTCTCTAAAGTGTGCAGAAAGTGTACTATCTAGGGAGTCTAGCTAAATAAAAAAAGCTCCTTTTACTTTATACCATATTTAGTCATGAAAATTAATTATTTAGTTTTAAAGATTGTAATCGCCATATACAATATATATATATATATATATATATATATATTTACATGAATGACTCAATAATGTGCAGTGACACTCTCCATTTAATTTGTTTGTAAGCTTTCAAAGTAGGTGCAC
Organism: Astyanax mexicanus; assembly: GCF_023375975.1. Taxonomy (NCBI): domain Eukaryota; kingdom Metazoa; phylum Chordata; class Actinopteri; order Characiformes; family Acestrorhamphidae; genus Astyanax; species Astyanax mexicanus. Next base: position 22,697,317 of record NC_064412.1, on the reverse strand, counting down.
AAATAGGATCAACAGTTAATTGGAGTACGGACAGAAGGCTCCATCAGTAGTTTTTAATTTTGAGCATAAATGAGCTTTTAGACCTAATGCATGTTCATCTGAATTGTTTAGCAAGCAAGTTGTCTAGTCTTAGCAATATGTAAAAAAAAGTTAGCTGACTTTTCAAACAAGGAATTTACAGTAGGGTTGTACAATGATTTGTATAGTTGAGGAAGCTGCAATAATGCAACTGTATTACCCCTGTGCAACAACATAGGGATCTCTTTACATTGCAGACTGTGCTCATGAAACATAACTAGGCTGGATGCAGAGAGAGGTACAGTGAGGTCGAGGTCCACAGTAAATGCACACACTAAGCTACTTTTTACCTTGGGTAAAAAAATATTGCAACCATACAAAGAAAAGCCTTCAAGAAGCTTAAATTAATGCAGGATCTTAAATAAATGGTATTTTACATCAATATCACGATATCCAACAGTACTATTGCACATCGCAGCACGTTTTTTGCTCCATATTGTGTAGCTTCTTCTATATTGTTTGTTTCTAAGCTTCACCTCAACCCTGGGGCCGGTCTAGTCTTTGAGGATCAGCCCAAATGAAGGGCCGTGTCAGGTTGGCTCTTTACAGTAGTGGTTGGAGGGGTGTTTCCCATTTATAGTACATGTTAATCTTTTTTATCATTGCCTGTCCTTATATTCTCTATGTAGATATTTGAGAACATAATTATGTAAACTATTTCCTTTTACTTTTGGGGCACTGCTTGCTTTTCAATAATGGGAGTGTTGTAAACCTCTGAACTAAGGCTGTACAGTAAAGCATATTTTCATTGTTATCGCTTTAAGTTTTTATGATAATCACTTTAAAAAAAAACGGGGTTGTGCAAAAGTGCCCGAAAAACATTTGACTACAATTAATTTAGATTTTAAATACATTTGTTTTTCACATTGATATCAGAATATCTGACAATTTTATCGCAGATTCCGTTTTTGTTTATATCATCCATCAACAAATTTAGCTTAATTTATCACTTTTCACATTGCTATCAGAATATCTGACAGTGTTATCACACATCACATTTTTTTTATCTCCATCATGCACCCTAATTAATTTATCTTTATAGATCACTATGCACATTGATCCCAAGATATCTGCTTAATTTACCGTTTTTTTTTATTTATTTAGACATCAGTATGGTGGATATCTGACCGTGTTATCCCACATCAGATTTTTTTTTTATTTGTACTCCTTATTAGTTCCTTTGTACATCGATACCGGGATATCTGACAGTGTTATCGCACATCACATTTTTTTCTTGTGCAGTCCCAACTTAATTTATCTTTTCAAACCAGAATCAGGATATCTAAAAATGTTATCGCACATTACATATTTTTAATTTTTTTTTTCCTTATCATGAACACTTTATATAAACACTTAGGCTCAATCCTATGTTTTTGCGTATGCCTGTCTAGGGTTAGGGTGTCCCGATTTCTTGTTTGGCTGGAGGGGTACATGACCCTTCAAACTGAGATTTTTCAGAGGCACACTCATTGGGGTTGCACTTGAAAACTCTTGCCTACCTTACATGTAATATATCTTTACGGTGAGGTTTAAAAGGTGTTTATGTCTACTAGAGCTGCACAATATATCGTTTAAGCATCGTCATCACAATGTGCGCATGCTCAATAGTCACATCGCAGGACATGCAATGTCACTCCAGACAATAAAACACGTCAGGTTGCAATGTTTTGATTCTTGACACAAGAAGTAGATACGCAGCGCTGTCTCTGTGTCTGTGTGAGTGACAGACTGCTGATGCCTGAGAAGTGCGAGGGGAAGGGGAAGCGTGAGGGGGATGCAAGAGTAAACACAAGGTAACTGCATGGCCTCCATCCACATGGCTGGGCACGTTCTTGTAAACGCGTGTGTTGAAAGCTGTGCAGCACAGGTTTGCGCAGATATTTATAGTTACAGCTAAGTTCACACTTTTATTCTGAGAAAAACTCTCTTATTTACCTTTTATAAAGGCATTTAAATGTCTGATTAAAGGGCAGATTAATTTTTTTTATTTTTTTATTTTTTTTTGCAATTTTCCTCTGATTTTTGAGTGCTCAGCACTGACTCAGCTCTTGATTGGTCCAGACGCGAGACAGCAAGGCAGGGCTGGTGATGTCATGGGTCCTGCATTGTTTAATATCGCGACATATATATCGTAGAAAAAAAGAACATTTGCAATGTTAAATTTTTCCAATATCATGCAGCCCTAATGTCTGCTTTGAAGATCAGTGCTGCAGCATAGTGTTCTCCACTGTGAAACAGTGGAATTGTACAATAAAATCTCCTTGTCTTTCCTAAATTATCTTTTTTTTATATAATAGAAAGTAGAAAGCAATGCTTCAAGACCCTCCCTATGAGGCTTGCAGCAGTTCAGTAGTATCTGCCTCCCTGTTCTGTGCTGGTGTGTATCGGCGGTGCTTCAGAGCCTCTGGCAGAGCGAGGCAGGGTAGGGTTGTGCTGAGCTGAGCTGCTCTGTGTTGTGTCTGGGCAGTGAACTGTGCAGTAGGGGGTTTTGTTTCTGTAAATCCTTCATCAGGGGGCTCTGCCCCAGGCATGGGGCTCGCTCTGCCTGCTGAATCTGGGGGTAGAGAGAGAGAATTCTAGGGGGTTAAACTCCCACTGAGAGAGTGGAAGAGGGATGGAGCCGTGGGCAGATATTTCGGAGTTAGCTCTGAACTGTATACTTGGCTATTCTGCTTGAACAGAACAAGACAGCAGCCAGTCAGCCAGTCAGTCAGATGGTGTGGGAGTAAAACAGGCTATGTCTTTTAATTCCTATGAGGTAGATTGTAATCCATTTTTAGTGCTCTTCAGTTCTTCTTGCTGATGGAGGCTTTCTCTGCTATCCTTTAGGCCTGCTTTTATATGTAAATTGATCATGATGACTAACGGCTGCTGCTTGATGAATTGGCTCTTATGAATTTAAGTACCTTCTCTTTAATGGCCTAATGAGGTATGAGCAGCCATATAAGGAGGAGGCCTAATACGTCTTCCTGGGGGAAGAAGCTGTGCTGCACTTAAAGCTGCTATTGTCCGTGTTTATGGGACGAGGTTAAAAGGTGTGGTTGTGTCCATGTAGGCGTTTAAATGTGGATGACTAAAGCCCTATTTTAATGGAATTGAATTTACACGGGGTCTTGGGGTAATTGTCTCTTTTGCAGGGTCTCTTTTCTTCTTTTTATTTCCATCTGGGTCAACAATATCTGTATTTTTCTCAGAGAAAATCATATACTGAGTTATCTACTCTTTTATACAAAACTCAGCAGTGCTCAGATCATTTAAAGGAAGACTGGATATACATCTGTAGTCTTCTAGGATCCCAGTCCAGAGCAAAAGACTGAAATTTGGTTTGGTTTCACACAGGCGCAAACCTAAATGCACCAAATCAAGCAACAATAAACCATGAGAGCACACTGTCTTCTCTGATTGGTCAGAGCTGTCTGGCACATGAGCAAGAAGGTAAATATAGCGAGAAGATTGTGTTCCACTACGTATATCTGTACAGTTTATGTCTTCGCAAAAAGTGTTTTCAACAAGATGTGCAGCACAGAGGTACACGTAGTAAACAAGAGTCACACGGCTGTGAGTAGTGAATGCAGCACAGACTGCTCATGTAAACAGCATGGAGCAGAGACAGCCTTTGTTCATAGCTGTGGTAATTAGCATTATCTGGCTAATATATCAGATTAAACTGCACCTTATCAGTAGTTTAGCTCAAATAAAAATAGTATAATTAATAGCTGGATCACGTTTTCATCACAAGCGAACCACTTCAGAGTTCATTTGGGATTGGACCGAGACCTGCTAAAGGAGGGGAAGGGAGTGGTCTGTTTGTTTTGATCCGCATCCGATTGAGATTACTGTTCTCACGCCTGCTCAATCAAACCACACTAAGGGTACAAACAAATAGTGCTGGTGTGAAAACACCCTAGGTAAGGTAGAGCGAGTCAAGTGCATGATGGTTTGCTAGCAGTCTAAAAACACATTTATATATATATATATTTTTTTTGATAGTTCAGACTTTTAGACCAATATCAGCAAGTTGAAGTTGAGGTAGGCTATAGTCCACACGTTAAACAATAGAAGATGAAAAAGAACCTCAGTTGTGTTGAAATTAGACTCCCGCAAAAGACTATGCTTTCAGTTACAAATCAGAAATAAAAAGAAACTGTGGGTTATCAGATAAACTCATTTGAAAGGAGTTGGATACTGTCAGGGAGGCAGAAATCAGTACAACACCTGAAAGGGCAACTCACCAAACTGACAATTTACTGATGTTTGATGCTTGCCCTTCTACAAACCAATCAACTTCAGTTATAGGGAGATGCAGCCCATGTAGGTGATGATGAGAAATAAACATAGTATAGATCTTTAAGTCACTTAATAAACACTGTAATTTAAAAACGGGTCTGAAAACATGCCCAGAATGTTGCAGAACATGAAAGAAAATGTAGATGAAATGGCTGATGGAACTTCGCTTTACCACAAACTGAAATAAATTCAAGTGTCTCTCTAACTGATTGGACGCAGCTGTTGTGAATGTTATCATGGGTCCTGGTGATTTAAGCAGTTGTTGCCTGAACACACTTTCCGTATCATCTAAAAGTTTTTAAAACAAATTTGTTTCAAATCGTGAAGCCTAATCTTGCGTAATCTAATTGTAAGGACTTTGTTTCACCCTGAACTGAATGAGCTGGTGCTGCTTTGACGGTTGGGACGCAGCTGTTGTGAATTCAGACATTCGCGTGCTAATCTGGCTCTTCCTGTGGTGAGAATTTTATCACTTAGGGATTGAGCAAGTTTTATTACACACATCCCCAGATAAACTAATCCAATCCCAATACGGCTTTAGTGGAGTTTCGATTAAATCTTTTGGATGCCCTGCAGGAGTCTGTTGGATGGTCTGAAAGTGTTGTTCTTGAGTAGAAAGACTGAAGAAAATCTATTCCAAATGTTCTCTACTCCAGACATAATCAAAGTTGCTAATTAACAGATTAGACTATGCATTTCTCACTTAGTTTTTTAAGCCAGTAGTTATAACCTTTGGATTGTAATAATATTGTCTCAGTAAGTTTGAATGTGTAATTTCGTTTTTATTTCCCCCCTCATGCCCTTATCTGGCTCACTGATCCCTTTAACACAAGCCAGCTTGTCTCATGGGTCTGGGGATTAAAATGGGAAATGATTTTTGCTGGAAGAGAAACAATAGTCTGTGTGTGAGAAGCAGCAGCTGGATAAGCTGTGCCGGCTCGTCTTCATGTTGTTGATCGTGTGAGTTTATTTCAGGCTTTGACACGTTGAATAAACCTGCACTCTCTCACCGTTGAGTTTTTGCAGCAGATTTGTGGTTCTCTGCACACAGTTATTCATAGAATCCTCCTATATTTCTCATCTAACATCTGTGCTGATATTCACAATCTCTTCAATTCAATCCAGTTCAGTTCGGCTTTTTATTTGTGACAGTATTATTAAACCTGTGGGATCCTGTATGGAACAATCTAGTTTTAAACAAACCCTATATGTACTGGTATATTCAGTAGAGATGGGACCGATCCGATACAGTATCGGTAACGTGGCCGATATTGCCGTAATTTGACGAATCGGATATCGTGCGAGTGCGGCCGATCCACTTAGCGATCCATATTCCAGTCCACAGCTTGAGCTGGACAATAAACCTGCCGTAACGTTAACCTGAAACTCATCACTGATCCGGATTTCAGTTTAACAGTTTACTCTGAACCCCCAGCAGCTTCAGTCTGCGGCTGACTGAGTAAACTTTAGCTGTTTGTCTACAAAAAAATTCAGTTATCTGGAGAGTTTTAACTTTGGAAACGCTGTACAGCAGAACGGTACACATAAAGTCAGCATCTGAGAGGTGAACAGATTAACATCAGCAGTCTGTTAGCCTAGTTAGCACTAAACTGACAGCAGCTGCATTCTGGTAAAAGTATAATCTACAAACTGGAGTGAACTATATTCATAATCCACATATCCTATAAAACCACAGGATCTACAAACTCCAACCAGAAAAACGCACCCATCTGTTATTAATTTTAATATATTTATATTAAATAATTATTTTTATAAAAATTTTAACATTTATATTGAAAGGAAACTTTTGTGTATTTGCCTATAAAGTATGTCAACATGTCATGTTACTATTAATAAACTAAAAGTATCGGTATTTGTATCGGTATCTGCAATTTTATATCAGTTTTATATCGGTATCGGATCGGAGCTGAAAAAAGTGTATCGTCCCATCGCTAATATTTAGCAACAATTCAGTCAAGCCTGAACCAGTGATGGACAAATTAAGTAATGCAACATGTGGATTGAGATTGATTCACTTTATTTAAAAGTTGTTAGATGAAGTGCTGTTAATTACAGTAGGCAACAGATCACTACTTTGTCCACTGAACCATTACCTAAACCAGTAAGCAGATGTAGAAGCAGATATGGTCTAAATTCTGAAAGTTCACCATTGTACTGCTTGTTTACTTAGTGGTGCGTGAGATTATCATTGAGCATTTTCTCTAGTCAGTGTTTGCAAATGCAGTTCCTCAAGGGAATATCTCTATTATTACTTTTTTTTTTTTTAAATATAACACCATAGAAAGAAAGATTAAGGTTAAAAAAAAGGTTTGTGGCAGCAGTTTAACATGTTCTTTTTTCACATTAAAGCTGTCAGCAAATAACATGGAATAATATGATCCGAGACTGTAAAATGAATTGAAAAACTGCTAGTAATTTGTCTTTTCAGGCGTTAACCTTTGTAAATTGAATCCCATCCACATAGGACCTAAGAATCTATTTTATTTTATCTTACTTATCTATTTTAACAATTGCTCTTGGGTGTAAACTGGACTGTGAGATAACAGTTTCGTTCCACCTCATGTACCACGTGATGGGAATGACAATAAAATCTCCTTGAATCCTTAAATCCTTGAATCAGAGTTTAAGACAGTTCTATAGTTTTGAAAAAGAAAGAAAGACTAACGATTTGTCGCAATGAGAGTTCACAACCTTTTTTTTTTTTTTAAGATTAGGAGTTATACTTTAAGAATATTTTATAGTTTTACCACTGATTTGCTTCCTTTTAAAATCTTGTTTTATTGTTCAGCACTTTGGTTGACACTTGATGTCTTTAAAATGTGCTTTATAAATAAATTGACTTGACTTGACTTTTTTATAAGTAATTTATGCATTAGTTACAAATATATTTAACAAATTAGCTATAACAGAAATATAGTTTATAGACAAATATAGATATTTAGTCTATATATACAGGTGCATCTCAAAACAAATTAAGATATCATTGAAAAGTTACTTTATTTCAGTAATTCAGTTAAAAATGTAAAACTCGTATGTTATGTAGATGTATTACACACACAGCCAAAAAAGCCCAAAAATCAGTGTCTTAGATATTTAGAATAGTATGTAAGACTAATTGGTACTTTTGGCAATGTGGGCAGTATTCCTGCTGGAAAATGAAATCCCAATTTCCGTAAAGATGCGGATTACTGAAATAAAGTAACTTTTCAATTATATTTAATTTTTTAGATGCACCTGTAGATATAACCAATTAGTAATAGCAAAATCATATTAACCCTAATGCTCTGTGTTTATTTAGTTTCTGTTAGTTTACGATCTCTAAAAGTTTATGGATACAGACAAAGTGAAGCACTACCACTGAAAACTGGAAACATGACCACTGCCATATGGAAACAACGAAGATAAACTCTGACAGAGCAGAATTTGAATTTGTAATGAGTAAATTATCTCTCATTACAAATTCAAATATTAACTCTACCTCTTTCACCATGTTTTATTGTTGTCAGAAAGTTAGGACTCTGAACTGCCCTTTAAGGGATGTACTGCTTACTGTCCACAGCCACATAAAGAGCATATAGACTATGTATTCATATGTAATAAGAGTATAAATGAACCTTTTAGATGCTCAGTTTTATTTGTCTATCCCTGGTTGACTCTAGAAATGGAGCTTTTCAACTTGAATGACTTTCTTGTTGATGTGCTAAAAGTCTAGATGTAGAAATATGAGCTTCAGAACAGCTGCGCTTTCGTTTCCTTTTCTCTTATTTCCCACCAGGTTGAACTGGCAAATTGCTCTCGGGCTCTGCTGTGTGTTTCAGGTGAAGGCTCAGGTGGGGGGATTGTACCTGTGGGCTAGAGAGAATGAGTGAGAGATTGGGAGGAGGTGAGGTGAAGCGTTTTGGAGCCCGGGTGCATCTGGTGACAGTTTAGGCTTTAATGGCGTGTTCTGAAGCTCTCAGTCACGCATTGCTACTTTTCATTAACTGGGCTGATTTTGTGCAGTGACCCATTATGTGTCGGGCAGCCCTATTAGGTTAAAAATTTCCTCAAATAGACTTCCCCAAGGATCTGCAGGTCTGTGAGAATTATATTGGGAGCATTTTTATTGCACTCCTTTCGTCTGTTTAACAAGTGTGTGTTCTTAGCTTTTTTTTTTTTTTGGTTTTCCATTGAAATTTCCGCGTGTGAAATCTCTAAAACTAGGGCTGGTAAAAATGGGGAATCATTATATCATAATGTAGATGTCTTACTTTCTGTCTATACATAGAATTCCAAACTTGATTTATACAGTATTAAAGCCACCACCTGTCCAAATAAAATAAAACATGGGTGTCCTTTATTACTTATTAGTATATATTTATTCATTAATTCAGACTGGCCTGAAGACTCGAGACTCTTACTGTGAAGCATTCTGAAATACCTTAGTCAAAATGCCAACTGCTCTACTTGCGATGCTTACTGCATTCTGAGCTGGATTACTCGCTAATAGCTGATGATAGATCAATAGCACCATACAGAGTAGATAGGGTATGTTCTTCTGTTTAATATTACATGCATTATATCTATACTTATGGCTATATTTATATATGTCTATAGTCCTAAATTATGAAGCTCAGAATACCAGGTTAGCTGCAATGCTAGCTAACAACTGGATTCAATCAGGTTTAATCTGTGGTGCTAACAAACACAGCAGGATGTTAGCCTAGATGTTAACTGTTCCTCTGAGCTGGATTATCCACTGATTGTTGATAATAGATTGATGCCACTGTACAGGTTCACTGATAGTCAGATACTCTCTTTGATATGATATATATGTAAGATGTCTGTATGTAACCAGCATGTTGCAGATTTAAAATTCACTTTTATTGCATCCTTTTTGATCACAATACATGTTTGTATCTAATAAATGTCCAGCCCTGGCTAAAGTGCATTAATCTGGATTAAGCTAACATTTTCATCTGAGCCTGTATTGTACTTTAACCCCTTGTTTTCTTGACAAATAACATGTTTTCTATTATTCTAAAAGATGGTGGTTGTCTCAACTTTGCTAGTGCTATTTCAGTACCCCTTAGGGTCCAGAAGAGACATCTCAACACCTTCCATTCCAATTTCTCTCCTTCTTACACCTTCTTAACTCTGCTTTTGATCCAAAGCAGTCTCCTGGCAGGCAAAGAGTGTCAGAGAAAATCATTGTAAGAGGAATTTTTTCGCAAGTACACGAGAAGGTGGGGACAAAACCAACAGTAAATCATGTGATCTAGCGGCATTAGTGGAGAAAGAAAGCATGGAGATTCCTGAGTGTGTGAGGAACATGCTGTGAGCTAGAAACCATGGTGTGCCCCAGGACCCTAACTGCAGAGCCCAGTAAGAGCAGAAAGCCATTAGCCTGCAGGCGCTCCCAGAGCTGGTATGGAGTGAGGCTGTCCATTCTGAAGGAATTCACACCGACCACATTTCAGTCTGGAAAGGTAAGTGATAGTGTGAGGGTACATGGTTATAGATTATCTGTTAAGTGGTACAGGTTGTCCAGATTAACGTCAGCCCAACGTCCTTCAGCCGACAGCGGTATTAAGGTACTATCATCTATTATTAATGAGGCTTGTGGCTGCCCGCAGAAATGTGGATCCTCATAACTGTCATATAAAATGACAACTGCCAAATGACTGCGAGTGAATGTCATTTGCTGGGTTTCAAATGACTCTTCACCCTGAAAGCTAGCAGGCTGGTTGTGGACAGAGCTTACACAGTTATGGGTTACACAGTTAACTATGCTTTAATAAAATTAACATATAACATTTGTGTAACTGCCTTCATAAAAATATTACAGTGGATTTTATTCCAGTTGGTCTGGTTTACTGGTAAATAAGTGAGATGATTTCTTTTATTTTTGTATGGTTGTTTCTCTGGTTTCCTGTCAAACTAGAATGTAAATTGTGGAACCAATGTATTTGTCCCACTGATTTTGTCCAGCTGTTGCTGTATCTATCATATAACTATTTAAATTGCATTATCATAACCTTTTCACTGCTCTTTCCCATCACAGCAATGTTTTACATTGCATTTTAAGGCATTGCAGTAAGGGATTATTTGCATTCAGTCAGTCACATGAGCATTAGGTATATAAAATATTAGGTTCTAATCTCAACCATTTTCTACTGCTTTGCAGCCTGCTAGCCTGATGCTTGCCATCATGGCATGGAGACGTGAGGCTCACGTGTGGCTAAAAACAGCATACTATTAATATGGCAGGGATTTTCTGTGAGAGCTCCTTTTATTTTATTATTAACAATATTAGAATAGTTATTGTCTACATACTGAAATACCTCTAAATAAATAATGTTTTAGTAATATCAACTGCTAATGTTATTTGCTAGAAATGCACCAAAGTGAAACCTCTGGCCAAAAGCTGGAGACCGAATAATGAACTCAGGTTTTTTTCTCAGGTTCATTCTTTTTTTTAACATTTAATATGTTAAGAAGCCCAAAAGGTGTTTTTTTGTCTTTGTAAAGCAAATGCGTTTATAAAACGTATTTTTTTTTTATATCTCAGCAGACAAACCAACAAAGCACAATTCATTTACCTCAGGAGTGCTATTTTAATCATGAATTTACTTTAGCGCTGCTATTGTAACCATAAATCCTAATGACTAGCACTAGTCTAGTGAAATTTATATATATGGTATACTCCTCAAACTATTAAACACATCTTAGTAGACTGCCTTGCACTTTTAACCACCAGAAATAACTTTTATTTACAAATATAAAAAATAACTGTTTGACAAGATTCCACTAGCTACAATACTTCTATGTTTTCTGGAAGTCTTTCATAGAAGAAACTGATTTAAGTCTGTTATAATGAAGTCACGAACATTGTCAATGCCATGAAATAGCCAGTATGTTGCTGATATGGCACAAATCACAAGCAAACAAACACAAACAAAAAAAACAAACTGTTTAATGATGTTATACAGGTTTTGCCAATCGACTTACAAATTGTCCATATACTGTTACTGTTTTAGAGTATGTAGTCACACTACACATCTTATGGGAAGAATACAGTAGGGAAATGCCTCTAAAATGAAGAGTAATGAAGATCAGCTTGAATTTGCTTCAGCATATGCTCAGAACACCAGCTTTTGCATTACTCGGTGAAGTACAGAATGTGTCTCACATTTTCTTCCCCTCATTTTTTAAATGTCTGTGCTGTAATTTCTTACTGCAGACACAATATTTTGATGCCATTGTAGAACTCATTATATAAAGGGCTTTCTTGCACTGTTTTCACAAATAATGCTAATCTCTACAAGCTAGAAATGGTTTGTTCATCCCTTCATTGTGCCACACTTAATGCAGGAACAGATCTTTCTTTGTTCTTGCTGTTGCTGTAGCTTTACCAGCTTCCAGTAGATGAGCTACCGTTTTCATTTTATTCTTTGTGTTCCCGGCTCTCGTGCTTCCCAGACTATCTGCTCTACCAGACTCTGTCTGAAGCTGACACTTTATAGGATTGGATTTAGTGAAGCAGTGGTGGACAAAACTGCAAGAACAGAATAATTTGAACCCTGGAACCTTGAAATGCTGGAAAGGGGCCAGATCAGATGCTGCTGCTGCTGCTGCTACTCATGAAGCAAACAGGGTGATTTGTCGGGGCAGGATTCTCTGTGATTGTGATTCAGTAAATGACTGCTGGTGTGTTGTGTGTGTAGGCTGTACGTTCAGAATTTACTGAGGAACTAAAGGAAAAAGGAAAAAAAGAAAACTCTGGCTGTGTTAAGAGTGTGTGGGCATGGTGGAATATAACCGTGAAGATGACAGTAGACTCCAGAGGTGTGAATTACAGAAGCTGCCTCATTTACATTTCAATAGAGGTGAAATGCCATTTCTTTTCTAAGGTTTAGACCTTTCAGACCAGCAAACTCATTGGAAAATCATTGTATGAATGTTATTTATTTGTTTGCAGGCCCATCAGTGCAGTTTCTTATTATATTTGGAGGAGTTTAGGCTAGGTTGCTTTGTTTGGCCTCTTAAGACCACATATAAAATAATTTAAAAAGATAAATTTGATCATTTCTGATATTAAATCAGATCTGTTTCACACAAAAAAACTGGTTCATACTAGAGGTGCACAGTATATACCGTTTCAGTGTAGTATAGAGTTATTGCAATAAAGTTATTGATTAACAGAAACCATTTTTTGTTGCTTTTACTCCGTTATTGTATATATAGAGTGCATTTTTATAATTTATCATTAGGACACGTTTGATCACTTACAGTACCAGGCTAAAGTTTGGACTAGTGCTGTGTGATATGACGATAAATATCGTAGGGACGATAGAAACGTGTCTATCGTGCTACTTACCTTCTATCATTCCTATCATTTCTACAGTAATTTCATCAATTATGCATGCAAATATATAAAGTAGGCTACAATGAAATGTAGTCACTTTGCATAAACTCGGTTTATAAAAGTGATAATAAAGTAATCTTCGCAAAAAAAACCCTTCATAATGTGGTTTTCCAACATGACGCTGCTTTACATTATTTGACAGACATGCGCAGACACACCGGTTTGCGACATGCTTTATGTTAAAAAAGCAAAAGTTTATGCTTTTTAACTCATGAGCGCTGAACAATGGAGACGCATTGTTCTTTTGAAAAAAATAGCTACTGCATCTACCTCATCTTTTTTCCTTTGATACATATATAGTGCTGCACTAAAAGGTAGTAATCCTCATTTGTAAAAGTTTGGTTTGATGTCACTTTAAAATAAAGTTGGAAAAAAGTAAGCAATGTTATTATTTTGACATATTTTTCGAAGAATAACTGAAAACATACTTAAATGTGGTATATCGTGATATAAAAAATTCCATATCGTGATCAACTCTATCAGAGGCACACTCAGCCAATCAGCTCTACCTCCTGCCCTTCCTATAAACCCATACATCACCAAGTGCCCCTCACAAACTACCCCTCCCATTTTGTTTTAGATTTTTTTTTTTATCTTTTTTTTCCAAAATCGAGCTGAGGTTGGAGTCAGCAAAATTCAGGGAATTTAGTGGCCCTTTTAACAAGTGCGCAGCACCTCTATTGTAGCTCTTTTAAGACAGTTGAGGAACCATTCCAGGTTCTACCTCATAAAGCAACAATGTTAAAAGTTGGCGTCAAAGCAAAAGGTGCTATTTTAAAGAATCTAAAGTATGCATGTGTAATATAAGTAAATATATTTGTTGTTTACTTCAAAATTGCCAATGCATTTCTTCATAGCTTTGATGTCTTCACTTTCGACTGGTATTGTCTATATCAGTGTATATCAAGAGCAACACAATAATGAAATTTCACTTTTTGCCAATATTGTATAGCTTTAGTTCATACATTTTGTAGTAGGTTTTGGTCAGAAAAAGTAACAGATTTTTGTAATATGTTGCAATCTATGGAAGGAAGCTGAATCAAGCTGAATTAAGCTGCACTTCTGTTGTTGCCCACAGATCTGAATACTGCAGATTGTCTGCTATTTTCATGCAGATTTTATTCAAACCAGTCTCTTCTCTTGTGGGTCTTGCAGGCAGACATGGTAGGCTTTTTAAAAAATGATGGAGTAGCTCAACGTCACTCCACTCTTTTGCTTTTAGTCCTCCATTCTAAGTAAAGATGAACATCCTCTCAGAGGTCGTTTAGATTGCAGAGCAGTGCTGTGTCCTACTTTAGGCTGTTCTCAGCAGTGCTAGGTATTTTAAGCACAGAGTACTCTATGAGGTTGTATGTCTGGTGCTTATGTTGACCCATCTTTTATTATATATCCTTTTCCACTTCTCCCGTTAACTTGTTCTTGCCCCTCCCTATAGATTTAAGAGTGTAACATGTAAATTTATGAAGCCGATGTGATTATGGCAAGGCCAATAGCCTTCACAAACATTGATGTTTTTGCTTTGACAGACTTTGACACTTAATTAAACACATTTTAAAATGAGTGACTATTTTAAAAAGTAACAGATTTCAACATATTCACATTCATTATTCTAATGAATGCGAAAAACACGACTGACCTGCTATATCTCTTGTTTTTCCGAGTTTTCACACCTACACTTTCTGTTCTTGACCAATCAGACTTCTTTATTAATACGTTTCATTTTGACAGGTGTGAACACTTGTATTTGTACTCATATTGCACAGCAAATAACTGACAGTTCTCTGCTGCTGGGAACACAGCAGAAAAAATGAATAGCACAAAGTTAATTTGAAAAACGTAGCGATAAAAAAATTGAAAAACGTAGCGTTAAAATGTAAAGTCGTCTCTGTTTTCATGCAAAACTAAAATAGTATGTAGTATAGTTTTTTTTATATACACTGAAAGGTTAGCTAATGTTCAAGTATTTTGATTCAAGTACATTTGAGGAAAAAGTAAACATATCAAAACACTTAAAAACAGACCATATTTTTGGCAGGTGCCCACATGTATAATTTAGTGCAGTGATTCTCAACTGATGGTTCAGGATCTAAAAGTGGGTCACGGACAGGTTTTGAGCGGTTTGCGGTCATCTTGTAAAAAATGGATACAGAAAAAAAAAATAATAATAATAATAATTAATGCTCATCTGATTTTGTACTTGTGTATTGTACTCGTATCTTGTACTTTTATATTGGGGGAAAAAAAGAGACAGAGTTTCTTACTAATGTACTCTGAATGCAGAAATATGCATGTGAAATAATTTATTGAAATAATTTATTTATTTATTATTATATATATTTTGATATTTAATTTTACTCTAGAAATTTTTGTACATGTAGTTGCCATGTTTTTCCTCAGTTTCTTAAAGATGCTCTTAAATTCACTTTAATTGCATGTGTATGTTTATGCATCTACAATACTACATTCCTTCTGTTATAACTTCCATTAATGTTCCTGTAGAAGGATTTCAGGAATTCAGACTTTTAGCAACTCCTTTGAATCTTAAGTCCTCTGATTCTTAAGGCCACCAAAAAGAAAGGTCACACAATCTAGTGATCTAATTGATTGTGTAATGCATTCATTGTGGCATTGTTTTGATAAGCTTCTGCAATGTCACAAGATTTATTTCAGTCCAGTGTTGCATTAATTTTTCTTGCAGCATTGATGATGGTAGAGTCTGACCGCTGCACAAACCCTTTTCCAGCACATCCCAAAGATTCTCAATAAGGTTAAGGTCTGGACTCTGTGGTGAACAATCCATATGTGAAAATAATGATCTCATGCTCCCTGACATTGTTATCTTGGAATATGCCTGTGTCATCAGGGAAGAAAACATCCATTGATGGAATAACCTGGTCTATAGTCAGTATATTCAGCATCATATTCAGCATCAACCCCAGATCATTAACTTAGTTAAATCTAGGTGGAGACTATTTTTTTGGCCAGGTAGTGTATATAATGTATTAAAAGAAGACTCATTGACAAATTTAACAACTTAATATAAACTCCCAAACTCAGGTATTATGAACGATACTCATGGAGTTCTGCTGTTGTGTCAGTTGAATTTGAGTGTAAAAACAGCAGCTTGTGGAAAAACGTAATTGCTTTGGAAGGTCACAACCATGCGTGCGTGTTTTCACTTCTCTTGGCAGGTTGTGACTAGTGCTGGTGAATATTTTTGTTCCTAATGTGCAAGTGAAGGACAGACCAGGTGCGCTAAAAGTTCACAAGGCCAGGTGTACAAAGAATGTAATACAGAACATGACAAACAGCTGAACTATGAAAGTCTGTAAGAAGAAGGATGATTTTAAAAACAGTAAAAAAAGAATGTCTGTTATAGGTGACACAGTGTAGTCTTAAGGAAAGTAGATTTTTAAATAATTGAGTGCTCCTTTGCCAGACTTATTATGAAGCTATTTGCTGTCTACAGTATTGTCAGTAAAATGCCCGGTTGGGGTTAGATTGTAGATTGGTCAAAAACATTCTATTTTTTTGGATCTAGTTCCACTAGTTGAGTTGTTGCGCTGTGTGTTTTTAGGCATTTTCCCTTTGTAGGCCTGGCACTTGTTTGGGCAATATATTTTGTCCCAGTAATAATCGTGTTTAAATAGTATTGCACTTTATGCCACTGGTAGAATAATAGCATAACAAAAAAGTAGCTGACATAAGTATTTAAATAAGAATTTATTTTAGTCTGCTCTGTATTTGAATTTATTAGGGCCCGAGCACCGAAGGCGCAGGCGAAGCCTGCACCGGAGGTGCAAAGCCCTATTGTTTTTGGTCCGTTTATTATTATTATTATTATTAGGGCCCGAGCACCGAAGGCGCAGGCGAAGCCTGCACCGGAGGTGCAAAGCCCTATTGTTTTTGGTCCGTTTATTATTATTATTATTAGGGCCCGAGCACCGAAGGCGCAGGCGAAGCCTGCACCGGAGGTGCAAAGCCCTATTGTTTTTGGTCCGTTTATTATTAGGGCCCGAGCACCGAAGGCGCAGGCGAAGCCTGCACCGGAGGTGCAAAGCCCTATTGTTTTTGGTCCGTTTATTATTATTATTATTATTATTATTATTATTATTAGGGCCCGAGCACCGAAGGCGCAGGCGAAGCCTGCACCGGAGGTGCAAAGCCCTATTGTTTTTGGTCCGTTTATTATTATTATTATTATTATTCTGCCTCTTTGCATCCTTTTTTGAGGCATTTCCGATACTCGAAAACTCACGCATTTTGGCACAGACCTCAAGCTCGGCGAAAATTTTAAAGTTCCATAGAGGCTGGACTTTGGCGTTGTTCAGGAGCTCTATAGCGCCCCCAAACGTCGGCAGTGGCCGGGATGAAGTTTGTCCAACGTGCACCAACTTTGGTACGCTCATTGACCTTCTCATAAACAACAAGAATCACTAGGTTTTATTTGACTCTGCCCAACAGGAAGTCGGCCATTTTGACAGGAAGTTGCAAAATAAAAAGTTTCCCGCTGGGTTTCGGAGGGGTTAGGATGTTTGAAAACTCCTA
The DNA here is from genome assembly GCF_023375975.1 of Astyanax mexicanus. NCBI lineage: Eukaryota > Metazoa > Chordata > Actinopteri > Characiformes > Acestrorhamphidae > Astyanax > Astyanax mexicanus. Next base: position 22,679,976 of record NC_064412.1, on the reverse strand, counting down.
AAATTTTACAGAGCTATTCAGGTTAGGCCATACTTTGACCGTAAGTTGGAATTTCGTAAATTCGTCTTTCATCAGCTCTCTAGCGCCACCTATTTTATATCATATTTATGAAAAGCTCTCAGCCTCTTGATAATTGGCAAATTCAATAAGTATTTGAAATGATTTAGGAATATTTTGTCGTTTTTCTCATGTGTAGCTAGAGGACTCTACAGCGCCCCCTATTTTGTTTAGGCCATTAAATTAGCTGTAGCTGTCTCAAAATTTCTCCAATATTCTCGATTTTTGGCAACAACATAGAAACTATCATCCCGCACATATTACCCATTGGCTTGTACTAGCTCTGCCCAACAGGAAGTCGGCCATTTTGAAATTTGTGGAATTTTTACACATTTTTCACGAACTCATTCAAACTCCTCCTAGAGTCTTTGTTATATTACCTCTAAATTTGGTGTGGATAGGCTCCAGACATACATGGTGATAAATTGCGAAGGAATAGTCGATAGCTGAAACGATGACGTAATGGCGGACAATTAATTTAATGGAGACGCAACACTAGACCAAAGTGAAACCATGACACGGTCATAAAACAGATGATTGAAAAATCATGAAACTTGGTAAAAACACAAGAGACATCATAAGACACGTTTTTAGTATTGGAATGATTGACTCCGCCCAACAGGAAGTCGGCCATTTTGAAATATGTGCATTTTACACACATTTTTTGCATACTTTGTCGAACTCCTCCTAGGGAATTTGTTGAATACTCTTGATATTTGTCAGCAAAAAACTACTACCATCCGTGATGATAAATTGCGAAGGAATAGTCGATATCTTAAACGAGGACGAAATGGCGGACAGTTGAACTGCTTGAGATGCCCCATTAAAACAGGAAGTGGATACATTCTGGTGTTAGTAGGTGTTTGAGGAGGTTAAAAAGGTTGAAAACTCTCGAAAATTTACAGGCCTGCTTGAATTAAGCAGTACTGTCATCTGAAATTAAAATTTCTTGTATACGTATTTCATTGGCTCTATAGCGCCACCTAGGTTTCAATGCATATTTGACATTATGGGAATGCTCAAAACCTCTTGAAAATTGACAGATTGCATAAGACCTAAAAACACTTTACAAATATTTTGACAATTTTTTCATGTATAGCTAGCAGACTCTACAGCGCCCCCTAATTCGTTTGTTTAATAAATTAGCTGTGGATGTGTCAAAATTTGTCTAATCTTCTCAAATTTTGGTAGGATCGTAGATAGTATGACCCTGCACATATTTGCAATTGGCTTGTATTAGCTCCGCCCAACAGGAAGTCGGCCATATTGGATTTTGTAATATTTTTAAAAATTTTTCACAAACTAATTTAAACTGCTCCTAAAGTCTTTGTCAGATTACCTCTTATTTCGCTGTAAATGAACAACAGACATATTTGATGATAATTGCCAAAGGATTAGTTGATCGGTAAAACGGTGACCCAATGGCGAGCAATTGAGTCACTAGAGACGCAACACTAAACCAAAGTGAAACCATGACATGGTCAGAAAACAGATTATTGAAAATTCATGAAACTTGGCAAAAACACAAAAGACATCATTACACACATTTTCAGCATTGGTAGGACTGACTCCGCCCAACAGGAAGTCGGCCATTTTGAAATATCTGCATTTTACACACATTTTTTGTGTACATTGTCAAACTTCTCCTAGCAAATTTGATGAATTCTCTTGGTATTTGGTAAAAATAAACATTGAACATATCTGATGATAAATTGTGAAGGAATAGTCGATATCTCAAACGAGGACGAAATGGCAGATGGTTGAATTTTTGAGATCCCACATCAAAACAGGAGGTGAAAACTTAGGTAATGCCAGGTGTTTTGAGGAGGTTATAACGGAGAAAAACTCACAAAATTTGACCAGCCTGCTTATCTAAGGCTGTTGTTTGATGTAGAATTAGAATTTCAAATACATGTATTTTAACAGCGCCATAGCGCCACCTGTATTTTAAATGGATATTTCACATGTTTAACAGGATAGAAAACTCTTGAAAATTGGCACACTCAATAAGACCTCAAAATTACTTTTACCGGTTTCTCGGTTTGGCCCGGTACGATTTGCGCTGTTGTGCGAGGGCCCTACGTCCCCCTGTGACAGGGGGACAACTCGTTATTAGGGCCCGAGCACCGAAGGCGCAGGCGAAGCCTGCACCGGAGGTGCAAAGCCCTATTGTTTTTGGTCCGTTTATTATTATTTTTATTTACAAACTTTGCGCCCATTTTTGAGGCCTTTCCGATACTCGAAAACTCTTGCATTTTGGCACAGACGTCAAAGCTGGTGAAAAATTTTAAATTACATTGTTCACAGGTTTGGGCGTGGATCAGGAGCTCTATAGCGCCCCCAAACGTTGCCAGTGGCCGGGATAAAGTTTGTCCAATGTGCACCAACTTTGGTACGCTCATTGACCTCATTATACTGATCAAGAATCACTTGGATTTATTTGACTCCGCCTAACAGGAAGTCAGACATTTTGGCAGGAAGTCGCAAAATAAAAAGTTTCCCGTGGTGTTTTGGGTGGGTTACGATGTTCGAAAACTCATAAAATTTCACAGGCCTATTGGGCATAGGATGTACTTTGATGTAAAATTGGAATTTTTCATATTCATAATTTATCAGCTCTCTAGCGCCACCTATTTTATATGACATTTATAGAAAGCTCTTAGCCTCTTCTACATTAGCAGACCCAATAATGCCTTTAAATGATTTCGAGAAATGTAATCATTTTTCTAATGTGGTGCTAAATGACTCTACAGCGCCCCCTATTTGGTTTAGGCTAATAAATTAGCGGTAGCTGTCTCAAATTTTCCCCAATGTTCAAAATTTTTGGTAGAAACATAGATATTACGATGCCACACATAATACCCATTGGCATGTATTAGCTCCGCCCAACAGGAAGTCGGCCATTTTGAAAAATGTTAATTTTTTTAACATTTTTCACATACTCATTCGAACTCCTCCTAGAGTCTTTGTCAGATTACAACTAAATGGTCTGTGGATAGTCTCCAGACATACATGGTGCTAAATTGCGAAGGAATAGTCGATAGCTGAAACGATGACGTAATGGTGGGCAATTGATTTAATGGAGACACAACACTAAACCAAATAGAAACATTAGCATGGTCAGAATACAGCTGCTTGGAAATTCATGAAACTTGGCAAAAACATAAAAGACATCATTACACACATTTTCAGTGTTGATATGATTGACTCCGCCCAACAGGAAGTCGGCCATTTTGAAAAACGTGCATTTTACACACATTTTTTGCATACTTTGTCGAACTCCTCCTAGGGAATTTGTTGAATACTCTTGATATTTGTCAGCAATAAACTACTACCATCCGTGATGATAAATTGCGAAGGAATAGTCGATATCTTAAACGGGGATGAAATGGCGGACAGTTGAATTGCTGGAGATACCCCATTAAAATAGGAAGTAAATACATTCTGGTGTTGGTAGGTGTTTGAGGAGGTTAAACAGGTTGAAAACTCTCGAAACTTTACAGGCCTGCTTGATTTAAGCGGTCCTTTGATTAAAAATTGAATTTTCATATATACATATTTCATTGGCTCTATAGCGCCACCTAGGTTTCAATGCATATTTGACATTACGGAAATGCTCAAAAACTCTTGAAAATTTTCAGATTCCATAAGATCTAAAAACACTTTACAAATATTGTGATAATTTTTTCATGTGTAGCTAGCGGACTCTATAGCGCCCCCTAATTCATTCGTTTAATAAATTAGCTGTGGATGTGTCACAATTTGTCTAATCTTCTCAAATTTTGGTAGGAGCGTAGATACTATGACTCTGCACATATTTGCAATGGTTTGTATTAGCTCCGCCCAACAGGAAGTCGGCCATATTGGATTTTGTAATTTTTTTACACTTTTTTTCACAAACTGATTTAAACTGCTCCTAAAGTCTTTGTCAGATTACCTCTAAATTAGCTGAGAATGAACATCAGACACAGTTGATGAAAATTGCCAAAGGAATAGTTGATCGCTAAAACGGTGACGTAATGGCGAGCAATTGATTGAATAGAGACGCAACACTAAACCAAAGTGAAACCATGACACAGTCAGAACACAGATGATTAAAAATTCATGAAACTTGGCAAAAACACAAGAGACATCATTAGACACGTTTTCAGTATTGGTAGGACTGACTCCGCCCAACAGGAAGTCGGCCATTTTGAAATATCTGAATTTTGCATACATTTTTTGCGTATGTTGTCAAACTACTCCTAGAATTTTTTTTGAATTCTCTTGGTATTTGGTAAATATAAACATTGAACATATCTGATGATAAATTGTGAAGAAATAGTCGATATCTTAAACGAGGAGGGAATGGCGGACGGTTGAATGTTTGAGATGCCACATCAAAACTGGAGGTTGACACATAGGTAATGCTAGGAGTTTTGAGGACGTTATAAGAGAGAAAAGCTCACAAACTTTGACCGGCCTGCTTATCTGAGGCTGTTGTTTGATCTAGAATTAGAATTTCAAATATATGTGTTTTAACAGCTCTATAGCGCCACCTGTATTTTAAATGGGTATTTCACATTTTTGGCAGGATAGAAAACTCTTGAAAATTACCACACTTAATAAGACCTCAAAATTACTTTCACCGGTTTCTCGGTTTGGCCCAGTACGATTTGCGCTGTTGTGCGAGGGCCCTACGTCCCCCTGTGACAGGGGGACAACTCGTTATTATTATTATTATTACGCTTCTTAACCCTTTCGCTCATTTTTGAGGCATTTCTGATATGGGAAAACTCACGCATTTTGGCACAGGCCTCAAACTTGGTGAAAATGTAAAAGTTCCATAGAGCATTGACATGGGCGTGGTTCAGGAGCTCCATAGCGCCCCCAAACGTCGGCAGTGGCCGGGATGAAGTTTGTCCAATGTGCACCAACTTTGGTACACTCATTGACCTTTTCATAAACAACAAGAATCACTAGGTTTTATTTGACTCCGCCCAACAGGAAGTCGGCCATTTTGACAGGAAGTTGCAAAATAAAAAGTTTCCCGCTGGGTTTCGGAGTGGTTAGGATGTTTGAAAACTCCTAAAATTTTACAGAGCTATTTGGCTTAGGCCAAACTTTCACCGTAAATTAAAATTTTGTATATTCGTGTTTCATCAGCTCTCTAGCGCCACCTATTTCATATGACATTTTTGGAAAGCGCTCAGCCTCTTGATAATTGGCAGATTCAATAAGGCCTCGAAGTGACTTAGATATATATTGTCATTTTTGTCGTGTGTAGCTAGATGACTCTACAGCGCCCCCTATTTGGTTCGGCTAATAAATTAGCCGTGGCCTTCTCAAAAATTCTCAGATATTCTCGATTTTTGACAGAAACATAGACAAAATGATTCTGCACATATTAGCAATCGGAATGCATTAGCTCCGCCCAACAGGAAGTCGGCCATTTTGGAATTTGTGGAATTTTTACATATTTTTCACAAACTCATTCGAACTCCTCCTAGAGTCTTTGTCAGATTACCTCTAAATTGTCAGTGGATAGTCCCCAGACATACATGGTGATAAATTGCGAAGGAATAGTCGATAGCTGAAACGATGACGTAATGGCAGGCAATTAATTTAATGGAGACGCAACACTAGACCAAAGTGAAACCATGACACGGTCAGAACACACATGATTGAAAATTCATGAAACTTGGTAAAAACACAAGAGACATCATAAGACACGTTTTTAGTATTGGTAAGACTGACTCCGCCCAACAGGAAGTCGGCCATTTTGAAAAAAGTGCATTTTACACACATTTTTTGCATACTTTGTCAAACTCCTCCTAGGGAATTCGTTGAATACTCTCGATATTTGTCAGCAATAAACTACTAACAGACCTGATGATAAATTGCGAAGGAATAGTCGATATCTTAAACGAGGACGAAATGGCGGACAGTTGAGTTGCTGGAGATACCCCATTAAAACAGGAAGTGAATACATTCTGGTGTTGGTAGGTGTTTGAGGAGGTTAAAATGGATGAAAACTCACAAAACTTTACAGGCCTGCTTGTTTTACGTGGTCCTTTTGTCTGAAATTGAAATTTCATATATACGCATTTCATTGGCTCTGTAGCGCAACCTAGGTTTCAATGCATATTTGACATTACGGGAATGCTCAAAACCTCTTGAAAATTGACAGATTGAATAAGACCTAAAAACACTTTACAAATATTTGGACAATTTTTTCATGTATAGCTAGCAGACTCTACAGCGCCCCCTAATTCGTTTGTTTAATAAATTAGCTGTGGATGTGTCAAAATTTGTCTAATCTTCTCAAATTTGGGTAGGATCGTAGATAGTATGACCCTGCACATATTTGCAATTGGCTTGTATTAGCTCTGCCCAACAGGAAGTCGGCCATATTGGAATTTGTAATATTTTTACAAATTTTTCACAAACTAATTTAAACTGCTCCTAAAGTCTTTGTCAGATTACCTCTTATTTCGCTGTAAATGAACAACAGACATATTTGATGATAATTGCCAAAGGATTATTTGATCGGTAAAACGGTGACCCAATGGCGAGCAATTGAGTCACTAGAGACGCAACACTAAACCAAAGTGAAACCATGACATGGTCAGAAAACAGATGATTAAAAATTCCTGAAACTTGGCAAAAACACAAAAGACATCATTACACACATTTTCAGCATTGGTAGGACTGACTCCGCCCAACAGGAAGTCGGCCATTTTGAAATATCTGCATTTTACACACATTTTTTGTGTACATTGTCAAACTACTCCTAGCAAATTTGATGAATTCTCTTGGTATTTGGTAAAAATAAACATTGAACATATCTGATGATAAATTGTGAAGGAATAGTCGATATCTCAAACGAGGACGAAATGGCAGATGGTTGAATTTTTGAGATCCCACATCAAAACAGGAGGTGAAAACCTAGGTAATGCCAGGTGTTTTGAGGAGGTTATAACGGAGAAAAACTCACAAAATTTGACAAGCCTGCTTATCTAAGGCTGTTGTTTGATGTAGAATTAGAATTTCAAATACATGTATTTTAACAGCGCCATAGCGCCACCTGTATTTTAAATGGATATTTCACATGTTTAACAGGATAGAAAACTCTTGAAAATTGGCACACTCAATAAGACCTCAAAATTACTTTCACCGGTTTCTCGGTTTGGCCCGGTACGATTTGCGCTGTTGTGCGAGGGCCCTACGTCCCCCTGTGACAGGGGGACAACTCGTTTTACTTGAAACTTAATTAACTTGAAATAATTAATGCTGTAATTTATAATTTCAAGGTTTAGGTTGGTATATTCAGATGCATTTTTTTTTTCAGCATCAAGTTTCTTCAACTCAGGTTCAAAACAAAAAAGCATTGGAAATATTCAATGTTCTGAACAGCACCAAAAACATAAATGCCATGTAAATGTTATTAAAATGTAGACAATTCTATATCAAATGCTTATGTCAGCTTTACACTATATATAAACCCTTCAAAGATGCATTGAATGTTAACAAAATTCAGGCATTAAAATAGAAATATGTATTTTTTATTTATCCTCAGTAAATATAACGTAAAAGAATTTGCGTTTGCATTTCATGTTAATGGTATCTCCTTGCTAAGAAAAATTTAATGGGAATGGCAAGGTCTATTTTTTTTTTTTTTTTTTTTTTTGTGCTTCTGTGTGTTTCACAATCTTTCTGCTATACTCGTCAGATCATCAGTTAAAGCCACTAAGCCTGTTCTGCTGCAGTCTGTGCCAACATGTTTTACAGATGAGGTGATGTGCCCTCTTCACACTTTCCTTATGTCGTCACTCTTCTCTCTTATCTGTCCATAAGAATTTGTCCTAGAATTACCAGTATTACTTTTAAACTACTATATTTCCCACAATACTGCAGTGCAAATCCAATGGTTTATAGTGATGTGCAGTATCCAAATAGCATCTGTGCTTGTAAAGTATCTGTATTAACCCTTATAACTGTGCCATATATTTTCTCTGCAGCTCCGGTGCCACCACATTTGCATACTGAAAAAAAATTGCATATTGGTACACCCATGTAACATGGTGTTTTTAGGTTTGTTGTTGAGGCTCTTCAGTGGTTTGCATATTTTAATGACGTACGTTCACTGTTGTGGTCTGCTAGATGTTTTGCACTTTAATTTGAGCTATTCTAATTGTCCAGCCCAGTAATGGTCTGCTTTACAGACTCTGAGACTTCTTTGTGCACCGCTTGGAGAAATGACTGGTTGCAAGGCCTGGAGGTAATGAAGCATACAATAGAATATATATATATGTATTAGTTGACCATATAAATTGAGTACAGAAAGGCTATGGCTGGCAATAGTGATTCTGGGCTAGAAGCAGATTTTCAAAGAACTTTCTAGTTAGCATTGCCTTAAGCCAGTAACTCTTAAACTGCGTTCACATTACCAGATTGAAGTGACTCAAATCTGAGTTTTTGCTTAATGTAGCTCAGATTTTATGGCTGTGTGAATGTCCCAAATAAGATTTGTTTTTTAATCGGATTTGAGTTGTTTTCATATGTGGTCCTAAATCAGATACATATCCAAAATTGATGGACATACAACGTAAGTGTGTCAATGTGTAAACAGTCAAATCGGAATCTGTGCATCTCTTAGTGCAGCTGTGCAGCTATAGCTGCAAAAACAGCAAAAGCAAACCACCTGACCTTTTTTTCCCCTCGCTTTTGACCTGAACATGTACTTCAGACCATCTGTTTAATCTCCACTCCAGCAAAAGATGCTCCACAATTGAGCTCCTAACGCATCTATTTCCTTTTATAAAGCTACGAGTCGTCTATCAAATATGACGTTTTTTTTTTTTTGTTGGTGAAGAAGGCGATGTTTCTACATGTTTCAGTGTGCGCATGTGAGGCACACAGATACTGCTCACTTACATTTGTGAATGTGAACCTTCAAGAAAACCTTAAAAAAATTGGATTTGAGCAATGTGGCTTGTAATGTGAACGTAGCCTTAGTTGCAAGCTTTCTTTTTGCTTCACATTTTTCTGAGAACTGTTCAGTACGGTTCTCCTTTCTTTCTTTACTTATCTAGCACCTAAACCCAACCTGCTAAAAGAAGCTTACCCAGCTTAGACTTTTGGAGCCGACAGCCTTGCGTTTGGGGAAAAGAACGGGGACATTGTCAATGATTCTCAGCTCGCTGTGTTTTTGACTGAGCTACCCTGGCTGGCCCGCACCGACTGGTCTGCCTCTCCTGCCAAAACACTGGATAAACGTATTAAGAGCGCAGCAATGAGCTCACTCTGCGTCCATGCTGAGAGCATGAGCTCATCATTACAGCCAGAGGACAGAAAAGGAGGGGCAGTGGAGAGAGAGAGAGAAAACTGCCAGAAAATGAGCGGTCTCAGCTGTGAGGTCTACCCACATGCACACTCGCGCGCGCACACACACTCATGCACACCCTGTCAGGATTGGGTCAGTCTTTTTGTGGGCAGCGTGACTTAATGGTAATGAATTCTCCACATTGAGCGGGATTATTTGGTCTTGCTTCCAAGTCTTTGAGGAGTAGTGTGGGAGATAAGCTTCTGAAATGGCCAGTAATTGACTTTCAGTCAGAGGCTAACTGAGTGAGTCCTGCCTAACAGGGATCTCTCAGGTAAGATGTGGAGCAATCAGACAGATACAACTGTGGCTTTGAGATGTAGCATTTATATGATGTTGCATCTCCATGGAAAGGTAAGTTCTGAGCCAGTGATTGTTTTTTAATACATTCTGCGATCGAATGTATACATGGCCTTCTTCCTGTATTTACTTTTGTGCTCTCGCCCCAGACAGATCTGGCCAATAACATGAAAACAATCCAAACCAAACCTATAACAGCACACTCAAACTTTACAAACTTAGTTATTGAATCAGACCAGAGCCACCAATCTATTCATGTAAAAAATGTCCTTTAGAAATTAAAGCTCCACCAGGTAGGATTGAGATTTTGTGCTCGTGGGGTCTGGCTTTCACAGACATATTCGGTCTCTTTCCAGCTTCTGCCAGAGTGTCTGTATGTTATTTTGTAAAGAATGAACCAGTAGTCCTTGTAGAACTGTTAAAACTAAAGGTCGGAAAGCAGGGCGCAGTTCTCATGAGTGTTGGTCGCGGCCGCCTCAGAAAACTTAGAGTCTGGTTTGAGCTCAAAGGAGGCTACGTTCAACACAGCAGGTACCACCTTCAACAGCAGGTGTGGCCCAAATCTGATAGTTTGTCATTTGTGACACAGGTGTGTAAACAGAAATCCTATATGTGTCAGATTTGCAGCAATTCGGCCAAGATCAGAATTAATGTGACTTTCATGGCAAAGAGAAAGTGAGACAGTGAGTAAAGCAGAAATTGACCTTGAGTACATGGGCATCAGCAGTGATGTAGGAATTTCTTAAATATATGGACTGAGTTTTCTTTTTCCGTAATGTTAGAACACACCTGAATAACATGTCCTTTTTACATTGAGGCTGGATTGAATCCTCTGTGTTTGAACTCAGTCCTAGCTGTTAAGATTCTCACATTCTGTTGTGGACTAAAGTAAAATGTAATGTGAAGTAATTTTTTTTTTTTTTTTTCGCATGCATGCATGTCACTTCTGAAGCGCAAACCGACAAAATCTGTTATCTGCTAAGTATATCCAAAAGCTTTTCAGATACAAAACACATGACAACTGTGTAAACATATTTAAAAGATAAATGTTAGCATAATAGCAGAATTGTAAGGTAGTGTACAATAAGCTACCTGCTCCTGTGTGGTTTATATAGTTATTGTACACTTGAGATTATATGTAAATCCCTGTAGATGATCTAAATCTGTTCCTTTTGTGATTCATACAGTTCAAGTGTGATTAAAAGAAAGCTAAAGAATAATGTGGCATGAATATGTTGAGAATGCCAGTCCAAATCAGATATATCTAGATTGTATCCAGATTTATATTTGCAGGTGGTTTGAAATGTAATTACAATCAGATTTGTTTAGATGCTTCTGGGTCTGGACTCTGGATGTTTAAATCAAATTTCAGGATTCCCGACTTTCATTACAGTTTTACGGACTATAGACACACCGGATAATAAGGGACACTATCAGTGAACATCTATTTTCATAGATAAATAGCTCTGGATTATAAGGCACATTTTTATGGACAGTAGTAAGAAACAAGGGCGTTGCTTGTTTCCCTTCTAATTCAGCAGGTCTTGCCGCTAGGGGCCCCTAAGTAAAAAAAACTCTTCATTCTTTGAAAAAACGTTATATTTTTATGTTAAACGAACGCTGGATGGGTGAGTAAAGCACTTCCATTTTATTAGAGTAAGCTTAAATAGCCAGTATTTTAGCACTGTTAGCAGCAGTGCTAGCCGTGGTTAGCAGCACTTAGCGCTAGTAAATGCCGCACGACAGCACTTCTCCGAGGAACCATAAGTGTTCCAGTAACACAGTAAAACATTTTCTTTATGTAAAAAGAACGCTGGATGTTGGTCTTAACAGATGTGGGGGAGTAAAGCGCTTCCATTTTATTAGAGTAAGCCTAAATAGCCAGTAGCGCGGTTAGCAGCAGAGCTAGCTGTGGTTAGCAGCACTTAGCACTAGTAAATGCCGCCCGACAGCACTACTCTGAGGAACAATAAGTGTTCCAGTAACCCAGGGCACTGTCAGTTAGCGGTTCATACCACATAGCTTGTTTTACCACAGTAAACACAAGCTACAGTCCAATATATTCACCTCTAAGCAATGAAAGAGCCAGCTATGTGGTTAGCGGCTAATGCTAATATTGCTCCAGCCTTGGTGCAGGAGAAGCTTCACTGAAACTACTGTATAATGCTGTACTTCAGCAGAGTGGCTTTACTGCTCCTTACCACCTGACTGGGTGAATTCATACATAAGGTGCACTGGATTATAACATGCAGTGTCGAGATTTAGGAAAATGAAAGAATCTGAAGTGTGCCTCATTATGTGTCAAAAGTTATTTACGGACACCAGTCTAATAACTACCACCACCGATGCAGATACATTGGTTCCACTTTAAAATAAGACTACCTTTATAAAGGGTTTATAAATGGTTTACAATTAGTTTATTTATGGTTACTAATTAGGTTGTAAATGCCTTAAAAATCATTAATAATCAGTTATAACACATACAAAGAAAGGGCAACAATATAGATGGCTGTGGGTTCACTATTTGGCAAACAACAGGTCATTGTTGCCCTTTCTTTGTATGTGTTATAACTGATTATTAATGATTTTAAGGCATTTACAACCTAATTAGTAACCATAATAATTAGTATATTAATATTCATAATTTGTATAGTAATATAATTGTAAACCATTTATAAACCCTTTATAAAGGCAGGCTTATTTTAAAGTGGAACCGATACATTTGTGATGTCCGGACAGGCAAATCAGATCTGATCACTTGTAAATAACTTTACGGATAATCATTTTAACACATTGATCATTGGCTTGTAGTCTAAATATATAGCCTTATTATGGTCTATCCATACACCACTGCACCCAACGGCTACATATTATATAGCTATGGAAACAATGCTGGACAAATAAAATCCTGCTCACCCTTGTATAATTAAGAGATTTACTAATTAATTACTAGAATTACTAGCGTTATGTTCACTGATGTATTCTACCCCTACCAGCCAGGTGGAATTGTACAGTACTGTGATCGCATTATAATGATGATTTGCTGCTGTGCTGTAATCTCTCTTTCTCTCTCTCTTTTTCACTCTTTCTCTCTCTTTCTCTCTCTCTCTTTTGCTGTCTTTAGGCCTCATGTTTTGTCTCTGTATGTCTGAGGACTGGTCTCCCTCAGTTGGCAATAACCAAATGCAGAGCACTAATGGCATAGTGTGTTTGCAGTGTGTTAGACTGCTCCGGCTGAGGGGGGGCTCTCTTTGATCGTCCTCCGCTCACGTGCCCCTCTCCCCGGGGACCCACGCTCCTCCATTTCCCCTTCCTCCTTCAACTCCCTCTAATGAGCACTATCCCTCATCCTCTCGCACATTTTCTCTATCTGTCCGTGGCGCGGGCTCTTTGTACCTCAGTGGGTTTTTTCACACTGAGACTCTGGTGGTTGACACTCGCGCTTGCTATCTGTAAATGTTTGCCATTTCCCTCTTTTTTTCTCTCTCGTCCTCACTGATAATGATGTTACTGGGCCCGTGTGATTGTGTGTTTTGTCTCTCTTTGGCTTCCTTCCTCATCTATTAAAGAAATGGTTTGAGAAAAAAAAACCGAATTAATGTAATTTACTGTATCACTGACTCCTGATGCATTTAATGAGCTGCTTTAGATTGGAAAGGACCTGCAAGGCTACAATAGGTTAACAAACATAGGGCATGGAATGTGTCTAATTGTATCTCAATACATTAATACATACTCAAATACATCTCAATTAGGGATGGGCGACATAACTATACCCTGCTGGATATGTTTTAGAAAAATGGTGATAAGCAATATGAGGTGTATTTATTTTTTTTTTAAGTATCAATAATTAACACAGTAATTAAAACACATGGTATTTTAAGATAGTTAATACTATGCATTTAAGTAAGTTTAAGTCTCTGCAAGCTTCACTGGATATATGTTGTTTTGAAATTATATTAAAAAAGGTGCGTAGCATGTGCGATATTACAATATGACCATTTTATATCTTGTATAAAATGGTTTTAAATATATTAAGATATATGATGTATGATAAATTGACTAGTCCTAACCTCAACCCAGTCAAAGTGCATCTAGATAATCTCAGTGGGACTTATTTAGTTTGATAAAATAAGTAATTATGAGTCATTATGAGTAACTGGAACTGCTTTACCTTCACATATGGTAGTCCAGTTGTTTTTCTTATTGAAGAAATTAGATTTTTTTACTTGTATTTACCAAAATGAAATGGACCAAGTCCATTGGGTTTTTTTTATACTGTTAAGCAATATTAGCCTAGCATTTTTGCTCTGCACTGAGAAGCATTAACATTATTTTGCTTGCTATATATTGCACTGTATGTCATAAAAGGACACCCCTTCTATTGAAAGCTTTCAGTGCAGCTACTTAAAGTTGCACCCAGTTCTGACTCAAGTGGGCCACGGCACACTCTTACAACTTGTCTAGCCCTGTGAAAAAGAAGTATTTGCTAAACAATTGGACAGCCTGGAGCACATTAGCAAACTAAGAACTATTGGCACTCATGAGTTTGAGAGATATGGATGGTGCTCCATCCAATACTTGAGTTGGGAATTGGACAGGATTGCGATGGTCATCCAGTGTCCTGACCTCACTAATGCTCATGTCTCAGTGATTGACTAAATGCAGTCAGTTCTAATAATAAGCCTTCCCTTGATGGTTGACACAGTTACTCCAACAAAAATGCCAACAGAATAACCTGTCTTGTAGTAGCTTTTTTATATTTTGTTCATATAGTGTGTATGTATGTATGTATATGTTTGTGTTCTTTTTGTGACCTACTTTGCTGTTGCTTTTTGCACTATGAGTTTATTGAGAAACCTGCCAAACATGACGGCAATAGAGAGAGAGAGAGAAAGAGAGAGCAAGAGAAAATGATAGAGAGAAAGAGACAGAAAGAGAGAGTTCTAAATACTAGGGGCTTCTTCCTTCCCAGAGCGATTTGTGTGGAGGGACTGCAGGGTACGCTGAAGGTGAGAATTGAAGATGTTTGCGTATGTCAGAGAGCACGATCATCCGAGCGCTGAGCAGAAGAGGTGTTTCCGTCTGCCAGCTGGTAATGAACTCAGTCTGTCAGCATGAAAAGCAAAGGCGAAGGAATAGACCAAAGGAAAAGACCGAAAGGAAAAGCGAGGGAGGGTGGGAGGTAGTGAGGGAGGGGTGGGAGAGACAAAAGAAGAGATGACTGCTTCATTGCAGTCCCCGGAGTTCAGCATTTCTTTTCATCGCTTAAATTATGTATTTTCAGTAGTAGCTGTTCTTTAAATATCTTTATATTTCTCCCCTCTAGACAATACACTGTGCTAATCTAATATGCCTGTTGATCATCTCTCTTAAATCTATATGAGCATTAAATGTGTTTGAGTACAATATACACAGAAATTTTATTGAAAATTAAGATGATTGTCTCAGTCAATTAAGGGGCGTTTACTGCCTCATTTGTGGGGCCCAGTCAGTATTGTCCCTCAGTGGGAATTACTGTCTGCTGAAATGTTATCAGCATATGCATGTCTGCTTCTGCTGAGTTCTGCACTCCCTGGGGTTTATATAAGCCTTGTTTTATATGGGGGTAAGTGGGGCATGCAAGTCATGCAGTGTAGCTTAATGGAATATTGGGTTGGAAGTGCAATTCATGCTTTGAGCCCGCACACACATTTCTGGACAAGCTGCAAGAACCAGAACAGCTAGTAAATGTGAACTAAGTGGCCAGAATTTTACACAAATATGGCCTGCTAGTTTACGAAAGTTACATAGTGTAGTAAAGCCCTATTCAGACGAGATGAGTTTCTCAGGGGGACGTCTGTAAAAAAAAAATATTGTACACTTCTACTCTGTGATAAAACTCTTGCATCCAGACTGCAGTTGAAAAAAAAAACAGGAGGACTTGTAAGTTTTTTATTTATTTTTTTATTTTTGGCTTTTCATTCACATAACATCGCGTTGAGTAGCTCCTCCATTTCCACTCGCTGTTGTGTTTATGTGGGTCTCTGTGGAAACGTGCACCTAAAGTGTAATTACGGTGCATAGCAGTGGACAAAATCTATTTTATTAAACGCGATGAGGCGAAACTCAAGTCCAATCCTTTTTTTTTTGTGAAAATATGAAATATGTGACACAGGCACAGGTGTCATTTGTGTTGCAGTGTGAACATAAAAAAAACTCTGATATTTTCAATTCCAATGCTGGCCAGGTTACTATGTGGTATTGAAATTCAACACATATCTGAAGCAGCAGTGTTTATAACCTGATCAGAATTCAATTGTTTTTTGTGTGTCAAGGAAAAGACTGGGAAAGGCCAAGGTAAAATTGAGTAAATAGAGTGAGGGATTTGGTGGTGGAATAGCAAGGTAAAAGACACCATAAATATTTGGGGTGATGTCTTTGTTTCAGTAATATAAGAAGGCTTGTGTCGCAATCGCTCAGTGTATCTAATGAAATGGCTGAATGTGAGTTTGTGAAAAATAAAAAGCTTAAGTCAGCATCCTTTACTGAATACCATTCTTTATTAACAGCAAACTCAAACTCATTCTCGAGGCTGAGCTCAGCTGTCGGCTACTGAAACTACCTCACAGATACTGTTATTCTGAATTAAGGATGAAACCGAAGCTTAACGTGAAGCGCTGCTTTTTTGCACATATACATCGAAACAGTCTGTAATCTGTAAATGATGCTTGTCATGGAATATGGACCAAATCATGTGAACAGCTTGAATGAAATGTTCTTTGAGCGTTTGAGCTGGTTTTACCTAGTTTGTGAATGTTGCTGTATGTTAACTAATTCAAACGGAAGATTCAAACAACATAAAATTGAATTATATTACCTAAAATTATATATAACCCAATTGAGGGTGAAAAAACAACGACCTAAACTCTATCTAGACGGGATTAGTTTTTCAGGGGTCCTGAGGTCATTTTCTCTTTTATGGAGGTCCTCTGTCATTTTATTCCCATCCAGAACGACCATATGTGTTTTTCTCAAAATTACAGGCTGAATTACCTACTGTTTTTTGCTGAACTCCATGGTCATAAGGTAATTTTAGTCCTATTCAGAGCCACATTTCTGAGTTTTGTCACCTCGTGTTTAATAAAATAGCTATTTGTCCACTGCAACACACCGTAATTACACTTTGTGCGCGCGTTTCCATGGAGATCCACTTAAACACGCAATGCCATGTGACCCAAAAAACTCACTGGTCTTCCTGTTTTTTTCAGTTGCACTCCAGATGCAAGAGTTTTATTACTGAGTAGAAGTGTGAAATATTTTTTTATTTATCCCATCCGGATAGGACTCTAGATTTAAAAATTAATTTTGCCCTACAAAATGAGATTTGTTCCGTATTCTCCCAACAACGTGTCTGCATCACTCACTCAGAAACCCTCACAACAGCTTTGTTTTTCATCTCTGAGCTCATTTCTCTCCCACCACAGAATCCAGTTCCGTGCAGAGCTGTATTGTTGGGGTCTCCTTTGACAAGCCAGGCTGGTGCGGAACAAACAGCTCTGCCAAAGTCTTGTTTTGAAAGTTTCTGGTGCCTCCGTGGAGGAGGTGCGGCTGTCATCCTGCGTGCGGGAGACAGATGAGCTTTCTGTGAATATCTTCACTGCTAATGTTTACTAATAAGACAGACTGCCTCAGCAGTCTTGGAGCGGCTGTCAGAATGCGGCTGCGGCGCGTTAGCATCTTCATGGCACTAATACTCAGTGATCTGCTAAGGAGGGCTAGCACTGGCACCGGATTAAAGCAGTTTGAACGAAGGTAAAGGCAACATAGCTGTCAGATAATCACTGGAAACGTCACTCATCTGAACTGTAAAATTTCCTCAATGCTAAGCATGTTGACATGTTTAGTGCTGCATGATTTCCACTATGTGAAACAGATGAGCAGGATGCAGCATAAAAAAAAACAGGCATAAAAATAAAAGCTGCTGGTGTCAGTTGATATAAAATAATCAATTGGGTTGGAATTATTATTATAGCTTGGGAGAATGGATATACAGCTCTGGAAAAAAATAAGAGACCACTTTAGTTTCTGAATCCGTTTCTCTGATTTTGCTATTTACAGGTATATACTTGAGTAACATGAACATTGTTTTATTCTATAAACTACGGACAACATTTCTCTTAAAATCCAAATAAAAATATCAAACGTCATTTAGAGCATTGATTTGCAAACGATGAGAAATGGTCAGAATAATGAAAAAGGTGCAGTGCTTTCAAACCTTAAATAATGCAAAAAAAAACAAAAACAAGATCATATAAAGTTTTAGGAGTTCAGAAATCAATATTTGGTGAGATATCCCTGGTTTTTAATCACAGTTTTCATGCATCTTGGCATGTTCTCCTCCACCAGTCTTACACACTACTTTTGGTTAACTTTGTCTGCACTCTTGGTGCAACAATTCAAGCAGTTTAGCTTGGTTTGATGGCTTGTGATCATCCATCTTTCTCTTGATTATATTCCAGAGGTTTACAGTTTGGTGAAATCAAAGAAACTCACCTTTTTATGTGGTCTTATATTTTTTCTGTCAGGAATGAAACTGAAACTTCAAGTGAAGCGCTTCTTTTTTTTGCACAAACACATCATTTAAACATCGCAAACTGTTTCTGATGAATGAATGTCATATTGATCGAATTAAAAAGTGAACAACTTGAAGTAAATGTTCATTAGTATGAGTTTAGTAATGAGATTTTATTTTAACATTATTAAATATTTTCGAGCTACCCTCTGTCGACTCGACAGTAGGGGCGCTGTGTTTATACTGGCAAATGCTAACACAATACCAGGCTTTATTAATTTTCATTAAAGGCAAGTGTTAAAGTTTACAGATGAACTGCCTGAAACACATTTGAAAACACCGATAAAATCAGATTTTATATTTTGAATGGATGAACAAAAAAAAAAAAAAAACATTTCTTATGGCCCCTAATAGTTTTACATTAAAAAAAAGAAAAAGACCAGAAAGGCAGTGTCAATCTTCTTTCCAGCACTGTATATTTCTGTCCATTGTCTCAGTATAAAATGCCATTGTGGCATGCAGACTTAAATATATTTAAATATGCAAATTCTAATGAGGATTACAGTGTTGTTTCTCGCTGAAGCTGGTATGAATAGGCAGACTGATGCACTCCGATTAGCTGCTCTGTGTGGGTGAGGTGGAAAAGATGGAAGGAGAGGTTGGTGGGGGGTGTGAGCGAGGGGTCTCTGATGAAAGCTATTCTTTGTTAGAATAGAGTAGATAATTAGTTGGTGTTCTATTCTGGTGACACAAGGGGAAGCAAAAGTAACACGACTGCTAATTGTGGTGATTTAACCCTCGCTCGGTGAGAGAGGCAGCTGCTTTCTAATCCTTACTGTGTGTGTGTGTGTGTGTGTGTGTGTGTGTGTGTGTGTGTGTGTGTGTGTGTGTGTGTGTGTGTGTGTGTGTGTGTGTGTGCAGATGCACCGTTTTAATAGTATTGATTAGAGCTTCATACACAAGGCATCAGTGCTTTTTCAGTAATGCTAAATGAAAGGCAGTTTTTTTTTTTTTTACTTAGTGTGTTAGAGTGT
Organism: Astyanax mexicanus; assembly: GCF_023375975.1. Taxonomy (NCBI): domain Eukaryota; kingdom Metazoa; phylum Chordata; class Actinopteri; order Characiformes; family Acestrorhamphidae; genus Astyanax; species Astyanax mexicanus. Next base: position 22,660,667 of record NC_064412.1, on the reverse strand, counting down.
TTTTAGCTCCAACCATTAATCAATCCCACCTGATATGTCTAATTACTGCTTCCAGGAGAGTTTAAACAGTTGAATAGGGTGTTAGCGTGGTAGCCTCTTATTTTCGGCTGTTTCAGTCAAAATTGTGGTAATCGAAGCATACTGTAAATTAACGTAAGAGTTTTACTCACCAAAATAAATGGTTTCAGGAGAAAAATCAGTGTAGATTAAAGACCAGCACTCATTTGACTTGGGTTTTTTAAGAATTAAAGTTTTGCTTACTTCGGCGCCCCACAGCATCAAGAACTGCGGAATTACAAGGGTTCCCTATTTTCGGCCACCTTACATTCAGCTTAAAATACCCTATATTAACTGGAAAATATATACATGTATGCTTTTTTTTATAATAACTCTTAAACTGATATTGGTGGCTGATAAAGTGTGTAATAATGCACATTTTCAAATCGCTGGACTTATTTATTTGTGGGGCCGCCTATTGGAGACATGGTGTTTCTGCACTGTGTAATTGGGGATCCAGTGGCTCCCAGTGGTGTATAATGACATCACAATTGTCCTGTGTGAGCATCCATACTCTGATTACATCAGGAAAACATAGAGACACCCTTGTTCACTTAGAATTAGGCTACCTAAGTAGTGTACAAGGAAAAAAATGGAGAAAAATAGCAGTCGTGCTACAAAAATGTGGTGCACGCTCCACACAGTTTTTTTACGCACAGATTTACAACATAGTTAGCAATACTAAAAAGTTTTAATGTTTTATGACTGGATTTTTTGTAAGAATTAAGTTTAAGTGTTTCGTCAGGAGGTGACGTGTTTCTAAATTTCCTTAACGTGATTGGCAGACAGGAAATGGAAATTGAGCTATAGGCGGAACTGGCCGAAAATAGGGGACCACACGTTAGATTTTTGATAAAAGTGTAACATGATGTAAATGTTAGCATGTTCAATGTGTTTACACATTCGAAACACCAGTATTTCGTTAGCTCTTTTTATATCTAAAACTGAGAACAGTGTAAAATAAGAATGAAGAGAGAGAAAAACTTGTGTGTATGGGTCTGTCTCCACAACAAGAGGCAACAAGAAGGAGAAGGCGGAGGAGTAGGGTGGGGGGCAAACAAGACTACAGTTAGCATAGCAATACTCCGAAAGTCTCTACAGTCCTATAGCTTAATTTAACGCACATATCATCCAGAAACCTTATCGTATTTACTCTTCAACGTGCTGAAACATGCTGTTCTCTGGGAAATACACATAATTTGATACCCCTCATAAATAGCCCATTAAACTGTTATTTTTTGGAAAATATTGAGAGATTGAGCTTTGTGGGCCCTTTTTTTCCCCACTTTTTCTGAGTATCCCTTTACCCTTTCACGCAGGGACCGCATGGAAAGACCCTTAACATCCCCATTCCGGCCCTCTTTCATCTGGTACACTCCCAGAACAGGGTTCATTCAATATAAATGAAATGCAATGTGCAGCTGAGCTGAACTTCTCCCCCCTCCTCGCCTCCTGCTTTATACTGTAATAACCAAGATTGCTTTGACAAACTGCAGTCTGAACTAGGTCGTCTCCATCAGAGCTCTCTGCTAGTTCACACTTAAAAGGTGGCTTAATTAATAGGGGTGGGAATCGATTACTATCTCACGATTCGATTCGATTCCGATTTTGGGGGCCACGATTCGATTCAAAATCGATTTTTGATTCAAAACGATTTGAATTATAAATATTTCTGCTTCTGGCTTATGAATCGTATTGAAAAAAAACCCTCCATAATATACACTGGTCCTGGAGCAAGTAATGTGTTACAAAAACAATAAAATGTGCAGGAATGTGGGTCCTCAGTGACAGAGGAATCACTGGGATATCACAATGACGTTAATGAACAATAAATACATAAATAAATAACACTGCTTTATTACCAGGCTACTAGCGGTGGTGTGTTGGTGACGCTGCTGGGCTGATGTGATGATAGCAGTGGAGCGCTAAAGTTCAGGAGCAGCTGCTGATTAACTAGTTAATTTAAGGTGGTTGTATTTCTTCAGAAAGGGGGCAGGAGGTGGAGAAATTAATTCATATTGTCCATTCCTTAATTCCTCTGTGATGAGGAGCTGAAATTAGCTCTGATTAGCTTATTGTATTTTTCCGTTCCGCCTTAAATGCTGCAGCCCGCTGCCACCTGTAGCGTTATTTAAGGTGGAACTGGAAAGTTAGCTAGTTAGCTAGCTAACAGTTACTGAAACTAACTACTAGCGATCTTTTTTATGCTTGTTATGAAGCATTCTGCCATAAAACATTGAAACTACACGTTAATCTAATGTAATATAGTGCTTGTTCTGCCATCTTACCGGTGATTCTCAAACACCTACGCTCTGTGTGTGTCTGGAAGATCTCCAAAGGGACAAGCGCTATCCCCAGGGTTGCCAGGTCCAACAAAAATACCCAGCCCAAAATCAGTCTAAAACCCGCCCCTCAGAATCGATTTTGGGACATTTTAAATCGATTCTGAATCGTAGTAAATGAGAATCAAGATTCTTATGTGAATCGATTTTTTGGCACACCTCTATTAATTAAATTTCCATAGATTCTAGGAATATCTTTAAATTCTCATATTACACATTAAGCACTTTTGCCATCAAAGTCACCCAGTCAATAGTTCCTCTCTGGCCTTTTCTGCTGATTGAGCAGCTTTCAATAGTCTATTCTAGTCTCTATTCCAGCCCAGCAACTTTCAATCAGTGTAATGACATCTTCTGGCCGACCTTTGCCACAGTGCTGATATAATTCTTAGTGCGTGTCCAGTCTGGTAATTAATATTGCTCTCTTTCTAATACCACTTTGATCCTTTTCCTGTCAACCCCCCTCTTTCTCTCGCTCTAATTCAGCTGAGCCCTGTTTTTGACTGATAGCTGGTAATTAGTCTAGACAGGCTTAGTGCTACACCTCATTGCTCTTTGGGACGATTAAATGGTCACTGATCCGTTTGGTGTGTTGTCTAACAAGAAACCACTACTACTCAGTGAACTCTCTTAATGGTGTTTTATTGCCTTAATGTTCTGGCGTATTGGCATGTGGGCTTTTGTAGCAGAGAGTGGTCTTTGATTTTCAAGTAATAACCCATTGAAATAATGAAACAGCCCAATTTCTGGGGAGCAAGCTTTTATGAATATTCTTATTAGAGCAGTAGTCGTCATTTTCCCTTCAGTTTGGAACATTTCTCAGTAGCACTTACTTGATGCATTTGCTGAATTGTTTGAGTAGTAGTGTTTTGGTTCAGTAATGTGATTTGGCTCTTTTTGCTGCAATTGAAGCAGGTTTGGGCAGTATATTGGTAATAGCATATACTGTGATATCTACAAATGATGTATCTGCATCAATCAAATAAAAGTATATGTCATTTCTGTTCTGTGCTTATTTAGTATATGGCTAAAAAGCTTGTTTATTCAGGGTGGGGATTCTGACTCTCTAAGTTTAAATGAAAGGGAAAACAAGAAAACCTGGATGAAACATGTACCTCAAGACCATTAACTTGACTACACCATTAACAAAACTCATAGGTATGAGGTTTTACCTTTTAAATGTGTGATTTGAGCCTGTGCTGTGATATTTAGCCTGTTAGATAACTTATGCAGCTTATCAAAGCTGAGCTGGCCAGCCATGACGAGACAGCAGAACCCTAAATCTAAATCTAAAATGTTGGCTGTCAATCTAACTAAGCAAATGCTAATCAGCCTCTCTTTACTAATCTGCAGCAGGTAAAGATTTGAAATAGGGATGCATGATATCAGACTGATATCGGAACAGATCAATATTTGAAGCAAACACCTGCTGGCGATTAGCAGACACTGACCACCCTTTAAAATGTATTGATTTAAGTTCATGTTTATTCATTTTTAATAGTTTCAATAGATTTTAATGTTTTATTAAACTTGCCATTTTGAAAAAGATGGTTTAAGACAGTGGATAACTTTATGCCACTCCTAACAACATTTCTCCAAAATTCCAAATAAAAATGTTGTCATTTGGAGCATTTATTTGCAGAAAATGAGAAATGGCTGAAATAACAAAAAAGATATAGAGCTTTTAGACCTCAGTGCAAAGAAAACAAGTTTAGATTTTTAAGAAGTTCAGTTTTAGGAGTTCAGAAACGAATATTTGGTTCATAGAAATGCAAGCTTTAAGCTTGATGGCTTGTGGTCGTTCTTCCTCCTCTTGATTACATTCCACAGTTTTTCAATTTGGTAAGTTAAAATTAAATTGACTGTATTAAACAAGTGTTTATTGCCCAACCCTAAGTGCATAAGTGCAGTGTTGTGGATTAGCAGTAGCATTCATACTGGCAACTATGTAATTCAAAAGATGAAATTCATGATGTTAATTTATGTGAACTGTATTTTTCAAAAAGACGAGGCTTGAATGCCTCAGGTGTTAGGTTAAGGGGTTAATGCTGTACCCATTTCTTTCTCCTAATGTTATTAGAATGAGTCATTGTAGACCAAGGAGACTGGAAGAGCAATGTTGCTACTGCAGAAATGTACAACAACCCTGTTCAGAAAAGCAGAGAGAGGAGGAGCTGAGGGGAATGTGACACATCCAAGCAACCTTGCATTCCCTCAATTCCTCTGAGGACAGTTGTTGCTGAACACGAGTGTGTCATAAACCGAGGGTATGTGGTGTGAGGGTGGAAAGTGCTTGATTGGAATGAGCACAAGTTCTTTGCAGGACTGTGTTTGTGCTGAGCGGTAGATACTTGCTGACCTAACAATACAGAAGTGTAGAGCGGGTGTGGTACAGTATGATTAATAAAACAGTTAGACACTGGGGATGCTTGATTTAGACTGCCAGAAAGCTTCTATAATTTCACCTGGTCATTTAAAGTGAGAGAATACATACTATATATATATTTTTTTTTGTTAAATATCTGTTATAACAGTATATTATATTAAATAGTAAAGTATAGTAAAGTATTATGAAGTATTGTTTTAACAAAATCATTGAATTTAAAGTATATTTAAGTATTATAAAGAATTGTTTTAACAAAATCATTGAATTTAAGAGAGTGCAGGCTCCAGAGACCTCCAGGGTGGCCCAAAACACACATTTTAGATTAATGATTTATGCTAATCTGCTTCTATGTGTGATTATGAGAGTGAATGAGTATATATATTTATATATATATATATATATATATATATATATATATATATATATATATATATATATATATATATATATAATACTCCAGGAGGTATGTCATCCTTGAACTTAGTTATTTTAGGTAGGCTCTAACCAGAAATAAGCTGCTAGAAACATTGACAGAATGATGAATGCATGATTTGAGGCCTACCTACCTTCTTTTTTTCTTTTTACTCTTTGTGTGTTTAGCTTTTCGACTAGGTCTGGGCAATTAATTTAAAAATATAATTTAAAAACAACATATTAAACATATTAGCATTTTAAGTTCCATTCTGTTAATACTGTGCACCCCCCTGTACTGTCCCCTTTAAAAACCATGTGACCCATGCGTCCAATCTGTGACAAGGAAGTAACATAGAGAAGAACTTGTACAACCGAGAGACAAGAGACAAATTCTGTGTACAGCAATCAGTAGAATATTTGTATTAAGTTTTACGGAGCAGACTTTTCTTTGGTTCGAATCCCTCTGGTTTAAATGGCTCCATGAGTTTGAATTGCTTGCAATCAGCAGCCAGATTCAGAGAGAGCACAGTTGAAATGCTCTTTTTGTGATGGGCAGATGGTGCACTCTCTTTCTGGTCAGTCCAGGCATCTGTTAGCTCTTGGGTCAGAGCTGATCCAGAATGTCATGATACTAATAATGCACTCCATACAGTATTGTGCAAATGTTTTAGGCACCTGTGGGAATTTTATGTAAAAAAAAAAAAGCTTTTTATCTGTGAAGTAAGTGTTTATTAGCTCAGTGAAACACAAGCATTACAATAAATACAAACAGCAATTTTACAAAAACAGTGCTTTAACAGCCCTGTTTTTCTTAAAGCATCTGCTACTTTCTCCTCATATGAGTTAAATAGAGTTATTTCTAGTTCAACAACTTGTTTGGTAAATTGGTAAATTTGGTAAATCAGGTGAGCTGCTGACGGAACGGAACATATACACATGCTGGCTGAGAGCATTCAGGAGAAATCTGGAACTACACTTTGTTCTTTAGCTTGGCTCACAGGATATAACATACTTAGTTAAAAATGAGAGTCTCTTGATGTATTTTACTGTATGTATGTTGATTTGCATCTGTTCAAATCATATGTGGTGCTTTTTTCAGGTAAAAACGCTCATATTGCTGAGAGAAATGGATTAGTGTAATTTGCTTTGGTGCCTAAAACATTTGCACAGTACTGTATATCTCCAAATATCCAGGATTAAAGTAAAATAAATGATACTGGACAGATATAATCTGTCTCTAGTAGACATAAAATGGGAATGGAGAACAGAGGGAATTTTATACGATATTCAAAAATGTTGGCGATATTATTGTGTATGATATGTTATGGCACACCCCTACTCTTAATTCTAGTCTGTACAAACTAGCTATGAATATTTTTTTGTATTTCGTTTGAAAGTCACCCTGGATAAGTGCGTCTGCTTAATAATGTAATTGGTATTTAGTTAATGGTATTTAGTAATGTAAGTAAAGTTAATTTATTGTAGTTGAGATAAAGTTTTCAATTCATTTTGATGTTGTTCAGCTAGCGCCAACCTCAGCCCACCCATTACTAAACCCTGTACAGGAGTTTTTTAAAAGTATTAGTAATGTGTAGTTTAATAACACTTTGCAAATAATAATTTCATAGCTGTGATTGAGCTATACAGCCTGCATGAGCTCCATAACCCCTCGCCTTTCCCCTTTCCGCTCAAGAAGGAAACAGAGCATCCCCTGAGTCCTCTCTAATTGGCTCATTAGCCCTGTGTTAATGAAATAGGCCAGGAGTTGCGCACTGTGTGCGGGGGCGGTCGGCTGCTTACATCCCTCAATCTCCTTCACTCCAGCACTCGCTGATGATGCACTGTTCTCTGATCAGTTTTTCACCACATCCCCACTGTTTTGGCTTCAGGCTTCCTTCATAAGCTTCTCTCTCAACCCAAATAAGCAGTGTCTGTCTGCTCCAGAGATGAGCGAGCATTCGGTAATCAGCTTGCTGCTGCCCTCCAAACAGATCAATAGCTGCATCAGAGATTGTTTATGCAACATGCTGTAACCTCGTTTACTGGTATTAGCTCCAGAAGCCTTGTATACCTTGTTTGCCAATGCTCTGTTAGTGTTGTCGTTGGGTGATTCTTCGATTTAGTTTTTATTTATTTATTTGTTTTTTAAATTATTTCTAAATAAAATGTATTTCAAATTTAATTGGATTATGTCAAGACACCGTGTACATGTTTTAATACATGTACATGTATAATGCCCAAGACTAAACTTATATAAAATGGAAATATATTTGATATAATAATAGTAAATAATAATAATTGATTGCATTTTATTTTTATTATATTTTCTCTTTTTTGGAGCAGAGATTCTGCGTTAGGGAAGTCCAGAAGTTCTGAAACTCATGAGATAACAGTAAATAAATAGATCATGAAGAGAAGCATCATGGGATTGCTTCACAATGCCCACACCTGTGTACGTTGTGAGGTGTTATCTTGTGAGTTTGAAGACTGGCCAGCATGCTAATGGCATGTGAATGATAGTGGACTAAGCGTGAGGGCCAGATGTGACCGTGGATCGTTGACATGATTAGTTGCATTTGGCTAATGTCATGGGGACCAGTAATAATAGTTCAATTCAATTCAATTTTATTTATATCGCGCAAAAGTTGTCACAAAGCAACTTTTCCTGAGAAAATCAGGTCCAAACAGCTGTTACAGCAGCCATAAAATCCATATTAAAATTCAGTTTGGAGGAGAAAATTCTTTCAAAACGCACTTTCTTATATTTTTTTCTTGGCGTTCTGGTGCTGGAGAGGGCCACTGCCAGATTACATCGTTCTAAAGCAGATACAATCTGATACTGATCAGAAGCTATTTCTTTCATAAAAGGTAAGTTATCCTGAAATAAACTAATGAATGGGTATTTGTTACATAGTTTTATGTAGGGGTGCCTTGAGTGCTTGTATGTAACTTTTTATGTAGGCGGATGGATGTTGATGTCTGCTATATATATTCTACAGATATTTTATCTGTGGTTTTTTTTTGTTTGTTTGTTTTGTTTTTTTTACTCTTGATGGAGGGGTGTGTGCAAAGTGTGTTGGGTTATATGTTCTTTGGAAAAAAGGAAAAAACAATAAATATGTATATATATATATAGAAAATCAGGTCCACGCCTCCTATAAGCAACACCACAGAGATGCCAAATATTGGAAAATCGGAAAAATTCGGAAAAATCGGAAAAATTTGACCGTTTCTGACGCAACAGGCCACCCAACTCCTGGTACAAGCTGTGGTAATCTCACGCCTCGACTACTGCAATGCCGTACTAACTGGCCTCCCGGCCTGTGTAGTAAAACCACTACAGATGATTCAGAATGCAGCAGCACGTTTGGTCTTCAACCAACCAAAACGGGCACATGTCACTCCACTGCTCATTGAGCTCCACTGGCTACCAGTTGCTGCTCGCATCAAAATCAAAGTGCTTACAATCGCCTACAAGGTGATGACAGTACAGGCTCCTTCCTACCTGCACTCGCTCCTGAAGGCTTACGCTACCTCCCGGCCGCTGCGCTCCTCCAATGAACGTCGCCTCGCTTTTCCAAACACTCACACAAAGCAATCCAGACTGTTCTCATACAGAGTTCCCCAATGGTGGAACAAACTACCTTCCACTACCAGATCAGGAGAATCTCTCGCTATCTTTAAGAAACTCCTGAAGACAGAGCTCTTCAAAGAGCACTTACTCTCCTAACACCTCTAACAAACTAACTAATTCTAACCTCATCTCCTTCTTCCTCTTCTCTGCTCCTCTATCCCATTATTTCCCTCTGACCTCCTTAAGGCCCTATCTATAGATGCTTTATTTTTAACTTCTATTATTTTTGTACTTAACCTCTTCTATTATTTGCACTTCAATATTGTAAGTCTGCCAAATGTAATGTAATGTAATGTAAAAATATTGTGGTGACAACAGTGGCAAGGAAAAACTCCCTTACATAAAGAGAAAGAAACCTTAGGAGGAACCAAGACTCAGTTATTTAGTCAGTTAGTTAATAATAGTAATAATAATAGTTCTTGTCCCATAACTTTTGTAATATCATTGTATATATTTATTAGCCAAGTTTCTTATTTTGTAAAGAATTCCTAACATAAAAGTTTTCCTAGTTAAAGATTCACAAAGTGCAAATGCTTTCAATTAAAGTCTTAGTTCCCACTCTGTATGACACGCTAATCTATTATTTTATTATACTCCATTAAATATAAAAACTCGTCTAGCCTTGCCTTTTCAGGGAATAAGAAGGGGAGAAATGTTTGATATATAATTCACTTAGACTGCTTATTGAATCATTGGCCTGCGTTTCTGCAGCCACTAATGAGTTTCTGTGGTGACAGTTGGCTCTGTCTGTTTTTGCTGCCTCTTGTAATTGTGCGCCGTGAAGACCAAATGGTGAATCTGACAGCTGAAAGGATCTCTCCTCAGCTTTCCCCCTCTTTTCCGTGTCTTTGCTTTTCTCCCCTATTGTTTTCACAGGGATTAACTCTGTGCATCTGCAGCCTCCTCGGCCGCCGTGCCGGTAGCTCAGACAGAGCGAATGGGGTTCCTGATCTGCCCTCTGCATGTGCTGGCACTGCTGCCACCCTGCGCGCTCTATTTCCAGGCTGTCACTCTCCCAGGCTGCCCAGAACCCCCTGCTGAGCTCCCTTGGGGCCAAGGGGGGCAAAGCCCAGGGCCAAAGCTGTCAATCACAACCCTGCACAGCGCAGGAGGTGCTGTAAGCCAGGCTGTGGTGTTTGCCATCCGAAATGACTTTGTGTCTGAGCCTTTTTAATGGTTTGTCTCTAGTCTGAATGAACAGGTTTCTTATCACTTTGCTTCTTTTATACCTTAACATTTAATTTTCGTTAAATAAAAATATTCACACAGCTCAACAATGCTGCCAGACTTCTTCATGGAGTCTCCATGGAGATGTGATGTGCAGTGTGGGTTTGGCCTTGTCTGTTCCTCTGAGAAAAACTGAAGGCTGATTCACTGCACAGCTTGTATCTGGTCTGGATTGATTCTGGTCATTAATGCTTTTGTATATATTGTAGACTGGGTTGTTTTAAGATCAATCCTTATGTCAATATGTCGATAGCACTTGGGATCCTAGACGACAGCTGTGAATGAGATTGTATGTTTATGAAAGTATATGCAGCTGTAGGGCTGCACAATAATTAGGGGAAAATTGACATTGCGATATGTTGTTGTTATTCAGTATACTGTATTTTTAGACTATAGGGCGCACTTAAAATCCTTTTAATATTTTCAAAAATCAACAGTGCGCCTTATGTATAAATTCTGGTTGTGTGGTACACAGTGCCGTCTATTGGAGACATCCAGCGGCTCCCAGTGGTGTAAAATGACCTGGCATTTGTCCTGTGTGGGCATCCGTACACTGATTACATCAGGAGAACATGGCAACATCCTTGTTCACTTCAATGTAGGCATCCTAAGTAGTGTACAACAAAAAAAAAGGGGCGCTATCCACACAGTTTTTGCTCACATATTTACAATATTGTTAGGGATATTAAAATAATGTTGTGTGACAGGATTTATTTTTTGTGAGAATTAAGATTAAGTGGTGTTCACTATATTGGACGGAGTGTACGAGTACTCTTGAGAGGGGTAACCTGTTAGTGGGGTCAAATGCCCGTACTCTGCTTCCTCCTTTAAGATTTGTTAGTCTTGTTAGTAATTTTAAATCAGATACTGTAAAAAAAACCCAAAAAAAACAAAAATGGCTTTACCTTCATCCAGCAACAGAGGAAACTTCTTTACACTGCGGACTTTGCTTATGTGACATAACAAGGCTGGAGGTAGATTGAGGTAGCAGTTTCTTCCGCTACAATGTCCAAAGTGAACACACACATCAGAGTACTACTTTATTGGGACAGTAAGTGCTCAAATTAAGGTACAATGTAAATTTAGTAGGCTTTACATTAAAATTGCATTTTTTGTTCCATATACCCCCTAGCGTTGATACAGTATTACTACAGTACAGTACAGTAGTGTACACCTACTTGTATACTTAGTCTGTGTGTGCAGTTCAGTGGCCAGTATCACTGCCCCCATGCAGTTCTATCTACCGTTCTGATCACCGTCCATTTTCAAATGACTTCCTATCTGTCTCCAGCGCATCCATTTCAGTTATAGGCTGCTGTTTGCTCTCCCCATCTCCTTGATTACATTTCCCTGCACTCTGGCTCCCTGTCATGCTCGATGGACTTAAGGAATATTGATGGGCTCCATCGCGGAGATTGCTTTTGTGCAAGAGCAAGAGGGCTCGCTCCAAACTGTCACTCCAGCTAATTTCATTGCCCACCCTTTTAGCCCATGGCAATGACGGAACCCTGGACTCTGAGGGCGTGTGCGTATATATGTGTGTATGCGTGACAGCTGCTGCTGTATCTTTTGAACCGCAGCTTCATAATAAGGATGAGCAAAGAAGACACTACTTTTTTTTTTTTTTCCATCTCTCACTTTTCCCACTGGGAAATAACTGTTCACAGTCCTGCTTATTTTTTATGTGGTGTAGATTGTAAAATATATTGGTAAAAATCTCTTGACTCAATATTGTGCTCTTATGCCGAGGAAAAAAAAAAAAAACGTTTCATACCCCCCCTCCCCTCACACTGACTAGTGAGATGCATCACTGGTGCAGCAGTGCTGAGATGCACAATCATGGGTGCTATTGAGCTTCTGAAGAGCCTAAAGTTTTTTTTTTTTTTTTTTTTTTGCGCTGAATAGCTTCTTCACCACTTGTAAATCTGCACACAAGGGAGAGCAGGTGCTGCTGTGAGCTCTAGATAGTGCACTACACACACACACACACACACACACACACAGTCTTAAAAAGCCCATAAAAAGTTTGGGAGTAAGTAGCTTATCAACATGCAGTACAGATTAACAGTAATTGCAAAGCAACAAGAAAGCATGCTTCTGTTGCATTTGCTTAAATGTGGCAGTTTTGCACATTCGCATAAATATTCTTTTCTGACATTTTCATGTACACATTGAGAGATTTTACTGAAGCCTGAATACCTTTAACTTTATTTCACTATTGAGTAAATTAAAAAGTCTAGATATGTTTTGTCTTGCAATACAAAACTACTGTCTAAATATATTTATTGAACAAACAATATTTTTAATATCATAGCAGACAATACAACAAAACATGATACATTTACTTTAGCAAGGCTATTATAATCATGATTTTTCTTTAGGAGTGCTATTCCAGTCTTTAATATAACTCATTAGTGCACGTGAGCAAACACAAGGAAAGGCTGCCAGCTCAGCTCAGACTGTGTAAATAGTTTGTAAACCCATAGTAAACTCATTAAGTGTTGTTGTACCCTTTAATTTAGTATATGTGAGGAGAGTGTAAAAATGAACTTAAACCTGCCGTTTGTTGTTTCTTATTACATTAATATTATTGTTATCATTTATTATTTCTACTTTTAGCTTAGTCAATTGTCCCACCCATTCAGGTGCTACTCACTAGTGGTGCTATAACACATGTGAAGTCAGCCATGGCCTTTTTTTTTTTTTTTTTTTTTTTTTAGAACTGCTGCTGGTGCAGCATTGCTGAGTAGCATCACAGCGCACTCAGAGGAAAGCGCAGTGACTCGGTTCTGATACATCAGCTCACAGACGCTTTTTTTGCTGATCGACGTCATCCTTTAGAGTGATGTGGGAAAACAATGCCATCTACCAACCCAGAGAGAGCAAGGCCATTGTGCTCTCTCAGGGCTCCAGCAGCTAATGGCAAACTGCATGACCGGGATTTGAATCTCCCGATCATAGTGGCAGTGCTTTAGTCCACTGGACCGCTTTGCGCCCTAATATGAATTTATTTTAGCTCTTGAATCAACATTTAGGATTGCTTGATAGTATTTGTGGCTTATTTGGACTTTTGATACATCCTTTTATGACTTATAGCTTAATTGATTATGTAACGCAACAGTGTTCTGTTAATTGTGCTGCTGCATAAGAAAGCTACATCAGTGACATAATGCTAGATTCAGTTCACCTAATGCAAGTTCACCTTCAGTCTGTGAGCCTGTAAGCAAACTGAATTTGCTATTTGGCTATTTTTTATTTATTTTTGGTTTAGTTGACATTTTCATTATACAACCAATAGCAGATATGCTAAATAGCACACCTTTAAAAATGTTGCTTTAAGCTACTGCAATTTTCACCTTCACCTCAAGTGTTTCCCCTCATCATTCTTTTTTTTTCCCTCCTCGTCTTTCTGCACCTGTCCTGTCCTCCGCATTTCTGCTACGTCTTATTTATAGACGTAGAGGGTGTTGAACAGAGGGAGCAGAAGGATGGAGGGTAGTGATTTGATGATGCTGAGGGAAGGCAATCTCGGAAAAATTGAAGGGGAACGGCTCTCATAAATACAGCCGGGGGCAATATCAGGCCGGCATTGCCCGAGTCACTAATTAAAAAGTATGCCTGCTTTTTGCTACGTGCGCACTTTGAAAAAAGGTGCTGTGTTGGTCTTCTGCAGGCGCCCCAGGAATTATCGAAGGTCTTCAGCCCACATATTCCTTATAGACAGAGACGTCTTGTTTGTCTGTCCACTAGGGCTACACAATATTGATATATATATATATATATATATATATATATATATATATATATATATATATATATATATATATATATATATATATATATATATATATATCTGGAAGAAAGTAAGATACCACTTAAAAGTAAGTTTCTTTGATTTTACCAAACTGAAAACCTGGAATCTGGAATATAATCAAGAGGTAGATGGATGATCACAAGCCATCAAACCAAACTGAACTGCTTGAGTTTGTGCACCAGGAGTAAAGCAGCATAAATTTATCCAAAAGCAGTGTGTAAGACTGGTGGAGGAGAACATGCCAAGATGCCTAAAAACTGTGATTAAAAACCAGGGTTATTCCAGAAAATATTGATTTCTGAACTCTTAATACTTTATGAATATGAACTTGTTTTCTTTGCATTATTTTAGGTTTGAAAACTCTCACTTTTTTCAGCAATTTTAATGCTCTAAAATGCCCTAAATGGCTATTTTTATTTGGAATTTGGGAGAAATGTTGTCTGTAGTTTATAGAATAAAACAACAATGTTAATTTTATTCAAACATATACCTATAAATAGCAAAATCAGAGAAACTGATTCAGAAACTGAAGTGGTCTTTTAATTTTTTTTCCAGAGCTGTATAGTGCGTAGAGGTAAATTAGTGTAATACATGTTATGTTCATCATGAAAACTTAGCAAAATGTAAAGAACACCTGGCAGATACACATAATATCGATATTATCTCAAAAGAGATTTTAATATTTTCATCTGGCAGTGATCATAAAAGCAACAGAGTATAGCTGAAAATAAGAGTACTCAGTACACATTGCGCTGTATTTGTGTTAGCGCTTGTGTTAGTTTTAATCAGGGTATCACTACAGGCCTGACCTCTGCTCACACACCCACACAGTTAATGGATGATGGCTTGGTTTAACAGATCCTTCAGCTGAAGCTAATGACTCCTCTGTATGCCAAGAGCTAATGCTTATATCGACTGTTTTGATACACTCTCTACCTGTCAAAAAGAGAAAGCAGAGAGGCCTGTTACCACTGACAACATGACCTGCACGACCTCTTTTTAACATAACAGGAGATGCTGCTTCACCTTTTCTCGTCTCAGGGTCCTGTAACCTGCATTCTGAAGCCTCAGGCAAATTTCTTTCCTCTTTTTTTTTTTCTTTTTTTTTTTGATGGTGGTGTTTTTGCTGTGGGGAGGAGAGATCATAATTCACACTGTCGACTGTGTTTGTGAGAGTGCATTGACAGCTCTTCTGTTTTAAAGTGCTTCTTACTTTACATACTGATCATAGCAGTGTGTGTGTGTGTGTGTGTGTCTACAGTATTGCTGTGTTTATCCTCCCATGCATATTTACAGTGGAGTGTATCCGCTCCCTACAGGCAGGGACAGATGGACTGGCCTTTTTCTGTTTGTCCTTTCTGCCCTATCAGTCTGGTAGGCTTGCTGTCATTCGGCCAATTTTTCCAGTGTGTGAAGTGAATGTGTGTGTTTTTGTGTGTTTGTATGAAAGCATGTATGTTTAACTAGGGCTGGACAATATGGCCCTAAAATAATATTACAATATCACAGGGTATTTTGCATTATTGTTCTGAATGAGTTGATAAAACACATAAAGAAACAATCGGTAATAAATGCGAGCGAGATTGACACACGGTGGCATGCGACGACGAATCGTACAGGTGGTAAATTACTTTAAATTACTAGCTATGGTCAGCAACCTTACTGAAGCTCAGTGATGACCTTTTTAGCAGAAAAATAGCCAGCTCACCCTGTTTCTGTGGCTGCAGCACACTGTTTGCATGCAGTTGTTTATACCTGACAACCAGGGGTGTGGAAATGGGACTAGGGAATGGAGGTGTAAAGATTTGGAGGCCACACTTGACATAGATTCAGGGTTTGTATGTTCATGATAAACCTGGAAAAGAAATAGAAATTGAAAATAGCAATTTCCAGGCCTGGATAAGTTTTGGAAAAATGAAAAACACGCAGAAAATTTTGGTAAAGTCATGGAAATTAGCTCCACACAATGGAGCTCTCAGGATTTGACACGCATTTCATTATTATTAAAGATTGTGTTTTTTTTTATCAGTATATTTTGGTTTGATTTTTGCACTGATGTTTTAAAGATCGTATGGTCATGAAAATTTGCCTTGAAAACATGGAAAAGTCATGAAAAAGTCATGGAAATGTATTGGTTGTGTGTATGAACCCTGTAGATTGTATAACTTCGATGTTCCACACGGTTCAGATAACAACATATTGGCTAAATGTCTGCTGATAAGAGCTTTCAGTGCTTTAACTCTGACTCAGCATGTTTCATTAATGTCTGAGTTACTACTACTAAATTTAACCTTAATGGTTCTTTAAACAATATAAATGTAAACGTTTTGTTTTATATACATGTATCAGTTTTAAATTTTGTCAGTTTCAGTAATGTAAAAAAAATGTATGGAAGTTATTATTTGGGTGGTGGGTCATTCTCAATACTGCAGTGGTATTGATTGATTGTTTATTTATTGTTTATTTGTGAGTATGGCTTTATTGTGTCTAATATGATATAGCACATCTTTAATGTGCACCTGTGTGTGTCTTAGTGTCAGCTTGTGTTTGTTGTGGAATCAATATGTATACTTTTATACCTTTATACCTAAAAAAAAAATCACATTCTTGTCTTTTTCATATTTTTATATTTACTGTTTGTTTTTGTTTGTTTCTTGTTTTTTGCAATTTCTTTGTTGTGTCTGCAAACAGTGATGCCTCGTTTTGTCCAGAATTTAATGGTAAACCAGTTTAACCATTAGATAGGAATGGGTCCTTATGGTACGCCTCTGCCACCTAGTGGTTTGTGGTGAATTTCATGGAGCAGCAAGCGCACTTACTGTCCTGCCAATGTATTAGTGGAGTATATTGGTTTAAAAATGACAAATAATATAAATAATGTCATTGATTACTAGAAATAATTGTCATTTTAATACCAATTTTCTCCACTAATATAGAGGAGTAAAGTGGTTCTTCTATGAGTGTTCTACTTCAGAGAGCAAACCTTCCAAAAACCATGTGACAAAGAATTAAGATCTGGGTTGAACTTAATTAACATATGTATCCATGTATCACGCAGTTTGTCAATAGTAGACATATGCAGAATATCAATTTATAATATGTTGCCTGACATGTTATATGCTAAAGTAAAGCTTTGATGATATTAAGATCATTGCATTATTTTAGCCAGGTCATGTCTAATCATATTGTCTTCTTTTTCTTATTTGCAGAAGGAGCTGAGTCTTCCCCGAAGAGGCAGTTTGTAAGTACCTGTTGTTGGTTTCTTACTTGATTTGTGTCTTGTGATTTTCTGATTTTCTTTATACTACAGTATTAAAGAAAGCCCACTCTGAACTTTAGAATACAGAGCATAGAGTCACTGCCATTGTGAATCAGGTCAGTAACAAAGACTTTATTCTGTGGTTTCCCAGCTGAGGTATTTTATGATATTCTGTGAAAAAGCTTGTTTTTTAAACAAAGCCATTTGTATTACAAACAGTAAACTTGTGACTCCAAAAGGCAACTTTACTGGAGAAGGGAAAACCCCTCTCAACTTGTAGTGAAAGTCAGTGTACAAATATTATTATTAATTTTGAGTCATTTCGGAGTATTTCTATTGGTCCATGTATATGTGTGTGTGTGTATATGTATATATATATGTATATGTATATGTATATATATATATACATATACATATACATATATATATACTGTATATATGCGCAGCTGTGGGCAAAAAAAAAAAAAAACATTTTTTTTTTAAATATATGTACAGTTGTGTTCAAAATTATTCAACCCCCAGTGCAGTTAAGTGTGTTAGCTAATTCACAATCAGATCAAATAGGGACTCTTATTATGGTTATGTTTCTGTTGACATCTACAGGTGCTGTCAATGCCCGATTGAAAACAGCTGCTTAAAACTTCTGCTCTTGAGAGTGGTAATCTTTAAGGGGTTGTATAATTTTGTCAATAAGGAAGTTGTTGGTATATTAAAAAAAAATATATATATATATATTTGTAGATTAAAGTTGCATTTGTCTTATTATACAAGTCCTTATTTGATTTGATTGTGAACAAGTAGGCCTTTCACAATAATTACATTATTGACTTATCTTACAATAAACGGACACACCCTCAATAATTTTGCTTATTGGGGAGAGTCCTTTAATGTGAAACTGTACATCAGCTTATTCTATTTTATTTATTTATTTATTTTTATAAGACTTAGGTCTTAGTCGTTTTACAGAGACTCTAAGACTAGGTCAGTAGCTGAACTGCACTTAGCAGGGCATTACACACTCTTGTCTGTCTCGCTGCCTCCTGGTGTCGCAGTGCTGTAAGCCAATCAGAGGCGAAATGTTTGCATGTATGAATATTCACAAACAAGAGCCGAAATCTTATCGTTTTTCCACGTCCACTTTTCCAGTGGACTAAAGCAGCGTTATACCAGATCACTGGAGCACATGGCATTCATTCATACTGGAGACCACAACTAGACATTTTAAAATGAATGAAAAAAATGATGGAATGAGACCTTTAATGGTTAATGGTAAAGGTGAGTAGGCTGCAGACACATGGGCAGGACGTGTGCACTCCAACAGCTGAGGATCTCAGCTCTATTTGAACACACTATGCTGCACTATTTTTAACCTGCTTGCTGCCACCAGAGAATATTTGCACTCTCATGAGGAAAGCAGCATCACTATAAAG
Source organism: Astyanax mexicanus (assembly GCF_023375975.1). NCBI lineage: Eukaryota > Metazoa > Chordata > Actinopteri > Characiformes > Acestrorhamphidae > Astyanax > Astyanax mexicanus. The sequence goes on along the minus strand of NC_064412.1, from coordinate 22,642,107 downwards.
GAGTGAGTGTGTTTTACAGCTGGCTGCTTGGTGGACAGTTTGTGGAGCTTTATACTGTGTGTGTGTTTTTGAATGTGTATGGTAATCATAGATTACCGGTATATGTACGGGTGTCAATCAATCAGTCAGTGTCAATGAGTGTGTGTTAGGGGTGGGCGATATGGCCCTAAAATAATATCATGAAATTTCATGGTATATGCGATAGAGCTTAGATCTCAGTGTTTTGTGTCGTATTTTGCTGCTAGCATGAGCGCTTTAAACAAGAACTAACGCCACAGACCACGAGTTGTCGGGCGCTGCCGCTGTTGTGCCAAATCCGACTCCCTGCTGAATCCGACTCCACTTCGCAAACAGAATGCAACAGCTAGTGTAACCTCTGCTTATATTGTTAAATTTTTATATCCCCACAGAATTCGTTTTTTAAAACGTTATTCAGCTCTATTCAAAAAAGGTGTGGTTATTGTAAAAGGGCTGGTTATGGGCGGGACCAATAACAGACCGTCAGCTCCGCTTCGCCCCGCTCTGCAGTCTGTGACCGCGAGGCACAGGGGCGGGGTTATTTAAATGAGTAGATTGCTATCCACAGTCTTTCTCCCTCCTCTGGTCTCTACTGTGCAGAATCGGGTGTCAGGATCGCCAACATGGCGGAAGATTTTGGCTTCATTTTCATTGAATGAATGAGAACGGAGACACAGCGTCCATCTTTTTTTACAGTCTCTGTGCAATAACAATACTCTTGGCGATAAGACAAAACACTGAATTTAAAAATAGATATATTTCAAGAATACATTACTTCAAAAAAATAAAAATAAAATTTTATTATTGCATATAATATATTATATGATATGGCACACCTCTAATCGAGATAAAAAAACAGGAATTTTAACAGAAGTTAATAATCCAGAGTGTCATGATACTAATAGTAAACTGCAAATATCTCCATATATCCAGGATTAAAGTAATATAAATGATGCTGGACAGATATAATCTGTAGATATACAATGAAAATTGAGAACAGTGTGAATTTTTTTCTTTTGCTAAAAAAAACAGCAAGAGTAATATAATACAGGAAATTGACAAATCCTGCCCCTAACAGCTGGGGTTATGCATAGGGCTCAGCCAGGAACTACTACTCACTCAACTAACAACAATAGCAAAACCACCACAATCTGATACTGGCTCGACAAGAATCCAGAAGCACAGCCTAACACTATGTTCATGGTCCATTGCCTCAACTGCCAAGTAACAGACCTACCAAAAAATAACCTATGAACAAACAGAATCCCTCCTTAATCTAAGCTCACTTCCTTTAACTATGGCAACAACACACTTACCTAAGCACAATCACACACAATAAATCACATTATAAGTTGCGTGAGCAGAACACAGCAACCACTACCATCCGATACTGGCTCGACAAGAATCCAGAAGCATAGCGAACTATGTTCATGGTCCGTGCCTCAACTGCCAAGTACTCAGACGTCTACAAAAACTCATGAGACAAATTATTACAAGAGCAGGACCACACCAATCCCCTTCATCCAAACTCTAACACAAACTTCAGTGCAAGCTCTTCTCAGGGGTCATCAGGCAGGCACCTTCCTTCGTCAGTGTTTCGCTGAATTAGGCCCACTAGTAGTACCCTGATGTGATAATTAGGGGTGAGTGATATGGTTCGATATTTCAGGGTATAATATCATTAATATCGCCAATATTATTGGGTATGATATGATATGGCACACCTTTAGTGCGTGTGTGTGTGTGTGTGTGTGTGTGTGTGTGTGTGTGTGTGTACTAGGGGTGGGCGATATGGCCCTAAAATAATATCACGATATTTCATGTTTTTTTTGTTTTTTGTTTTTTTTTGCGGTAACGATACTCTTGGCGATATGAAAAAAAAAAACTGAATAAAAAGAATTCAAGAATTCACTACTGCAACAATATATATATATATATATATATATATATATATATATATATATATATATATGTGTGTGTGTGTTTTATAATTGCATACGATATGATATGGCACATCCCTAACTGAGATATTAAAAAATACAAGAATTTAATCAGATTTTTAACAGAAGTCAATAATCCAAAGTGTCATGATACTAATAATGAACTGCAAATATCTCCATATATCCAGGATTAAAGTAAAATATATGATACAGGACAGATATAATCTGTCTCTAGTAGATATATAATGGAAATTGAGAACAGTGTGAATTTTTTTTCTTTTGCTAAAAAACAGCAAAAAAGTAGAACCCTGATGTGATAAATACGATTGAGTGATATGGTGCGGTATTTCTGGGTATAATATAGTTAATATTGCCGATATTTTTGCACACAGTATGATATGGCACACCCCTAGTGTGTGTATGTGTGTGAGCTTGTGCATGTGTGTATGTGTGTGTGTACACACATGTATTTCAATGCTGTCATTCCCAAAGTGGCACTGGAGAAGTTCAGTGGGTTTGTTGCCCCCAGCTAAACCTGCAATGCTGCAGGCCTGGATTAAAGTCTTAATCAAATCAAGCTTACTTTTCTACCTCTGTGTCAATCAGAGAACAGCCCCCCCACACACACACATGCACACACATGCTTATTTGTCTCTAATACAGAGTAATAGATCATGTGTCAGTGTAATTGCATTAGGCTGTCCTGTAGCGAGTACGTCAGCACTCGAGACCTTCGTCTTAGCGTTGGATGCTACAGTGATCATATCAGAGCTTTCTGTTGATCCTGGCTATTGTCTGACTTCTGGCACGTCGCCTCCAGCTTGTGCTGGGAACAGTTTGATGTTCTTTTGGTTCTGGGAAGAATGTGTATGTGTGTGTGTGTATGTGTGTTTGTGTATACGGACAGAGATGGATACTATGAGTCGTGGGCGACAGCTGCACCCCCACCCCCACCTCCAGGGTCTTGTGAAATAATGGGAATGCCCTGTTCCCAGTAGCTACAGTGAGAGGCAGAAAGAAGCAGATAGAGAGAGGAAGGCAATGGCAGCATTAAGGCAGTGCTCTCTTCCACTATCCATCTTGTCTTTTTCATTGGACAAGAGCTTCAGTCTCTGGATTAGACCCTAATAAGTTCACTACTACTCAGTGGAGCGAAATGCAGCCTCTCTCTTGACCTCTGTCTATGGATATGTTCTCGGACTCCTGACTACTTTTAGCAACTGTCTACAGCCCACTCTGCTCACTTTTGTTATTCTGCTGGACATCCTTCTGCCGAAACCCATGGACTGGTCTTGAAGCTTTGAGGGAAATTTGAGCGTTTTTGGGTAGATCATTGATCAGTCAAGACAGGGTAAATGTTGGAGATCATCGCAGATCACAGATTACTGGTGATGGTTCTAAAACAGAGGTGACTGGAGTTTTTGGTCATTGCTGAATGCTCCACTGAAATATTCTCATGCTCGCCTGCTGAGCTTCTCAAACCACTGCAGGCATGAAGAAAAGAAAGGAAAGAGCTGGAGCACCTCACCTGCACATACAGTGAGTCTCTTTATCCGACCCACAACAGAAGAGAGCGTGTATGCAGATTTTTGCTAAACTTTGAGAATACTATTTTTTTTTTTTTTTTTTAAAGTTGTTGCTTTTTTTTTAATGATATAAAAACAATAATGTTACTGTAGCACATGCAAAATTTAGACAGCAGACTAAATTAATATTTTAATATGTTATGAAATAATATTGCCTCTATAAAGCCCCTTTCCTTTTTTATAGATATTTAAGTTGTTAAGGGTGCTTTTAGTACTTTTTAACACAAGCTTAAAGATTAAGCAGTAATTGAGTAGTTGTTGGCACTTTTAAAATACAGGTTCTTACCTAAGTCACATTTGTCCCATTTGTCTTCCAACAACCCATGTAATGTGTACATTGTATAATACAAACACAAAATTAAGCCAACTGCTTTGAGAACTTTGCTTCCAACGATGCACCCAAGGAACCCAGCCACACTGATCCCCCTTAGAAAAAAAAAGACTTTGCACTTTACATTTGAGTTTTTAGAAGGGTTTTCATCATATCAGCAGAAGTATTTTAGCATAGGAGTGGGAGACTACTTTATTTTAATTTTTTAATTTTTGATAAGCTAAAAAAAAAAAAGATTATCAGAGACAAACGTCTGTTTAAACAACGGTGGTGTTCAATAGAATGATGGTTGCTCTATTCAATACTTTTGTGGATGAGTTAGAGAGTCGGGATAACAAGGGGCTGTGATCATTTTGTGGACATCCTGATCTCACTCATGTTCTGAATACAGGTTGATTGCCTACCTAATGCAATCACGTCATTGATCAATCTTTTTGAAAGCCTAATCTCGACAGTTGGTTTAGTTACTACACTTAACTCAACATGTGTCCCAATACTTTTGTCTATATAGTGTATGTGTTAGCAATTGTACATAGATCTAAACCCTAGTGTTTAGAATGCAAGCTCTTGTTTGGTTCCTAAACATGACCATTGGCAGTAGTACCAGAATCAAAATAAATAAATATATATATATATATATTTATATATTTATATATATTTATATATACCCTGCTTCATTGCCTCTGTTATAACAAAAACCCAAAGTTCTAAAAATCTTTGACATGATGATATAGGAAGAAATTGGACCATTCGCAACATCTGTTAAGTAATGAAATTATACACCAAGTAATTAAAGAGTATTTCTGTTGCTCCATGCATAATGAAATGTTCACACAGTGAAAGGACAGCTGGTGTTAGATAAAAACCCAATAAACCACGCCTCCCTCCTCTTTTATCTCCGTTACATCTATCACTTTAGCTTTAATCTGTAGTGCTTCTGATTGACAGTCACAGACTGCTTCCAATGCCCTGCAAACCCTGTCCAGAGAGGCTCTGATAGAAACAGCTCAGTGAGTGTGAGAGATATGGGGTCAGTACTGGGTCAGCTTCACTTGTCTCTGTCCACTCATTCTTCACTTCCAGACCTGTAGGGCCCAGCATCCTGGCCTGCTCCCCAACTCCACTCATACTGGTGCCCTCTAATCTGGCTAGCTTTGTTGAGAATGCTGTCTGTGTGGAGCTTAGCCAAATGGTACTTGGCCAGTCCCAGTGGCCGGCAGCACTGCTCGGCTCCAGCCGTTTGAGCCGTTACTCAGAGAGTAGCTGGTGAGGAGTGAGTGATGGCTGTTGAACAGTGATCACTCAAACCAATCTAGTGTCAGTTACACAATGAACTTTCAGCCCTCAGACTGCAGCAGGCTGCCAATATGCCAACATGCTCTTTAACCAATCACAGTGCTTTTCACTGTGTGTCAGAGAGCATTCAGACCATATTAGGACTAGGGGTGTCATGATTCTCTAAATCCCTGATTCGATTTTATTTCCGATTTTAGGGTCACGATTCGATTCGATTCTCGATTTTCTTTTTTCTTTTTCTTTTTTTTTTACAGCAGAGAGGCCTATGCCAGTTTTAGTTTAGTCTATGGTCAGTCATTGGTTCGATTCATCACATTTACAATATCTTACCACATTAGGCACTAATGGTCAATTTGAAATAATTTAAATAAGATGTATATGTAATGCCATCTAGTGTCTTTTTTGGGTAGCAGCCTTGTGCACTATTAAAACAGCAATGTGCAACATAACAAAATAAATAATAAAACAGTCATTTATGTTTAAACATCTGGACATTTAAATGTCTTTTTAAACCTAATGTTTAGCTGTTTTTCTGTTGTTTTTAAATAATTGTGAAATAATCGTTGAAATAATTGTTGACTAATCGACTAATCAAAAAAAAATTGTCATCAGATTAGACGACTACCAAAATAATCATTAGTTGCAGCCCTAGTAAACATGTGACATTTTGGATCGAGGAATATTATATGTCCACTTAAGACTGTCCCATCCATCTGGTACCCACTATCAGGCTTATCTAGCACCCTTAAAAAGACCATGCTGCTTTATGTTTTTAACTCTTAATCACAAGATAACACCTCACAACTTATACATGTATGGGCAATCCAAAGCTTAGTCTTACACACGTTTTAAAAGCTCTAAAAGTCCAGAAAAGCAGTAGTATTTCTGAGTGGGATTGGCTACCATTCCTGCAAAGGCAACTAACTATATTAATAATAAAAAAAAAGTTATCTGGTAGGTCCCAGCAATCAAATAACGAAAGCTTTTGCTGGCTACCTGAGCAATGATAGCTACTGTGAACATAGAGAGATATCAAAATGGTGCAGTCACAAACTCCGATGCAATCACACATTCTCACCAGAGAACCATTTCAATCCCAAAAAGCGTACAGACTGTTGCTTTAATGTAAAGATTTGAAGAGTTCTGTGAGTGTAGTGGATCTAATTTAAATGCCTCATACTTCTTCTGTCTCAGTCTGTCTGAGTTGAGCTGCAGTGATTCAGAGCAGGTGCTCTGTAATTATATTTGCCATTTGGAATGACAGGCCTTGCTGTAACTGAATCAGCTGAAATAAACACAGCACAGAGTTTAAAAGAGAAATGTAGAAGAAGAAGGAGAGTTGGGTTTGGGTTCTCCTCAGGTCTGAGCTGCTGTTCTGTAAGGCGTGATGTAGGATGCAGATGTAGGAGTCTGAAGTTGGATGAGAAACGTATCAGAGCGCAGCTACCTGAACGACTGTGACAGAATGAGAACATCTCTATACACTCCATTAGCCTCTATAGCAGCAGCTGTACACACACACACACACACACACACACACACACACACACACACACACACACTTACATACACACAGTCACTCTCACTGTCAGCTCTCTTTTATTTACACTCTCCTCCTTCTTTCTTTTTTTCTTTCTTTTTGTCTTTCTTTATTTATTTCTATCTTTATTTCTTTCTGTCTGTTATTTGTCTGTTTGCCTGTCAGTAGTTTTTTCTGCGTTATTTCTATTTCTGTTTTTCTTAATTTTAAATTGTTTTCTTGTTTTCTATTCTCTTTTACTTTCTTTCCTTTTTTTCCTTTCATTCATGTCTATTTTCATTTTCATATTTCGGTTTCAAAAAAATCTTTTTCTTTTTGTCTTCCTTTTGTTTTAAATTTTCTTCATTCTGTATTCCGTTGTTTTTTTTTCACTTTCTGTTTGTCACTGTATTTTCTTTCTTTCTTTCTTTCTTTCTTTCTTTCTTTCCTGTTGACTGACTTTTTCTGTCTTTATTTTTCTCTTTTTTTGTATGTCTGTCCTGTTGTCCTTTTCTTTCTTTTCTTTTTTTTCTGTCTGCATTTTCTTCCTTTCTTTTTCTGTCTTTTTGTCTTTTTTCTGTCTTTTTTTTATTAGTTTGTTTTTTCAGTTCAGGACTGCCTCTTTAATTCTCCTCAGTCTGTGTAGAGAGTAGAGGAGGTTGAGTTAACCTGAGTAAATGGACCTCAATGAGAGAGTCTGGTCATGTTTAGGAACCACAGAGCTCAGACAGTAGGTCAGTATGTCTTTACACACTGTGAGAGAGTAGAGTGTTGCATTGTGGGTAGTATACGCTCTCATGTGCAGCTTACACCAGCACATGATACGATCGCTATCTGACCAGTCTGACGGGTCACTGTGGCCTTTTCCTTTCCTTTCTTCCTGCTGCTGCGGCCTCACTCCATCCCTAGAATCTGGCCCACTGCTCAGTTCCGTTGCCACGGCAACAGCAGCTTACTTCAGCATCTCCTCTCCCCCATCTCCGCCCCCTCCTCCCTTCTCCTGTCCACTGCTGGGGGTCCGGAGGAGCCCGTTTCAGCCCCAGTCCTGGGTCTGTCCCCGGGTGCTGGTGGTAACCCCAACCCGTTCCTCTGGAGGTAAGGAGGTACTATGATGGTGTGTGCGTGTGTGTGTGTAGACACACTAACACACTAACCCTTGCCTTGACTCTGGCTGTTCTTGGTGTGTAAAGTGTTACTAACCCACTATGCTTGATTGATTGGGTTTTATTTCTTATTTGTAAATGCTCTTGCATTTAAAAATAAAAAATAAAAAACTCAACTTTTGTCAGTAAAATAACTATTACATCTGCATTTTCTTTAGAGTGGAAGGGAGTCACATTTTGCTAATGGTTTAAAAGAAAATGGCATGAAGTTTGAAGGTTGTGTGCTAATACACTTCAGCTGGTATTGCATGAAAAAAAATAATCTCTCAAGTCTCACATCAAAAGAGACTCTGACACTGTTAGACCAGTCCACTCACTATTGATTCTTTACTAGTGAGAAATTTAGTGCAGGCAATAGAGATGATTCTGAAATTGTTTATCTATAGTATCGATGTTGGTCGATATTCACCTTAATTATGCATTCGGCATTCAGCCGAGAGTATATCGTTTAGCTCATGCAGTGAGTATAAGCACAGTGGCACAACAGGGCTAACAAACACCACTAACTATGTATAATGTGGCAAACAGTACAGAGCATATTCAGCAACCATTAAAAGTACAGTAAGATCCGATCTGAGCTCCACAATGACACTCTGTGTATTGCAATTAGAAGACTAGTAATAGAGTTCAGGACAGGACAGAATTTTAATTGTAGTTGACTCCAATTTACATTTTACTATTTTTGTATTTTTTGGTTTTAAATTGTCTCTTTTTGCTTTGTTTGTTCTTTTACTTGATCCAGACTCTAATGTACATTATATTGTGAGATGCAAAACATTACAGAAGCCTGGCATGATGATGCATTGCGAAGTTTTACTGTAGTGTTTAATGTGGACTCCAGCTTCAACAGTGAAGGATGTCAGTTATCCACAAATCATACTAAAAGACGATAGCAAAATTAGCCACAAAATCCCTGATTGGTCTATATTTTGTGGGGAATATATAGGGATTCATCACTTCCAGCCTTTATGAACTGCTGTGTTTCTTGCTTTACTGTTTGAGAATGATTGCAGGAACCATTCTGTAGACTAGTGTCTAATGCAGAAAGTGGTTGTGATAGGAAATCCATTGTAGTGATCAGATCTTTCTTAGTGGAGTTAGTCAGTAAATAATGACGACGTTTGAAACTTGAGGCTTAATATCACGCTTTGTTATAGTGCAATTCTCACAACTATTTTTTTTATAGGTGCACCAGATAATTGAGCATTTAGGCATTAAGGCTTATTCTATATGTGTCCATATATGTGTGAGTGTATGCGTGCAGGTCGTCCTATGCGCAGGGATGTGGAGAAGAGCCAAATCACTGATAATGAGGCACCTTGTAATGTCAGAAAACTCAGAGAGAGTGTGTGCGGTGTGTGTGTGTGTGTGTGTGTGTGTGTGTGTGGGGGGGGTGTGTGTGTCTTTGTTTGTTCATTCACCATGGTCTTTCTCAGGGCCTTTGACTTTAATTACAGAGCTGACACGCTTGTGTTCTTTAAACGAGGTTCACTGCTGTGTTTCTTCAGACATAGACAGAGTTAAATGCTTTATTTGAACCATGGTAGAACTCCTAATTCCAATGTTCTCGAACTCAGTGGAACCCATCAAACACAGGATTAATGGTGCTGAGAGAAGTCGAGTAGATGAAAGACCAAATTGCACACATTATTTAGCTTCTGTTTTGGATGATTTTTACTGAGATATTGTCTTTTTTTTGTTTGTTTGTTTTTTTGTTTTGTTTTTTTTTTCTCCAGAGATTGACTGGGCATAAGCTAATGACTGTGCACCTGTGAATGCAAATTAAAATGATGAGCTATGAAATAGCAAATATGAAACTTAAGTTTGATAGCTTAATCTAACCTATTTGTAACAGTAATGCGTAATGGGGTGCTGAGTGGTCCAGCAGGCTAAGCACTGCCACTATGATCAGGAGATCGCTGGTTCGAATCCCCGTCATGCAGCTTGCCAATAGCTGCTGGAGCCCTGTGAGAGCACAATTGGCCTTGCTCTCTCTGGGTGGGTAGATGACACTCTTTCCTGTCATTTCTCCAAAGGGTGATGTCTGCAGCACAAGGCGTCTGTGAGCTGATGTATCAAAACGGAGTCATTGCGCTTTCCTGCAAGCGCGCTGTAATTCAAGGGGTAATTTTCTCTTTTATGGAAGGTCCCCTGTAATTTTATTCCCATTTGGAACGACAATACATGTTTTTCTTTCTTGTATGTGCAAGGGTTTAATCAATGAGTTGAAAGCCCTATCCGCATGAGATTAGCTTCTCAGGGGGACGTCTGTGAAAAGTATTTCACACTTCTACTCAGTGATAAAACTCTTGCATCCAGACTGCAATCGAAAAAATAAGGAGGACCAGTGAATTTTTTAGGCTTTCTTGGTCACATGACATCGCATTCGGTAGCTTCTCTATTTCCACTCGCTGTTGTGTTTACGTGGCTCTCCATGGAAACGCACGCCCGAAGTGTAATTACGGTGTAGCAGTGGACAAATAGCTTGTTTATTAAATGTGTGGTGTTGAAACTCAGAGATGTGCGTCCAGACAGGACTAAAATTACTGGAGGACCCCAGAGTTCAGCGAAAAAAAACAATAGATAATTCAGCATGTAATTTTGAGACTGTAGCTTTAGATTTTAAACCAATACGCACTGTTTCATTGTCAGAGTCATGAGTTGCTTTCTTTGGCTTAGAATTATTTCCTCTAAATGCTGTCTAGCTTTTTTCAAACTTTATTGATGTGGAGGTGGGATATTTCACTCCTGTCAATTAGGGGTGGGCGATATGGCCCTGCAATAATATCACGATAGTTCATGTTATTATCGCGATAATATGATAATATTAAAAAAATAAAAATAAAGATATTAAAAAAAATACAAGAATTTTAGCAGATTTGTAACAGAACTCCAATCATCTCCATATATCCAGGATTAAAGTAAAATAAATGATACTGGACAGATATAAACTTTCTCTAGTAGATATATAAATGAGAAATGTGTGAATTTTTCTTTTGCTTAAAACAGCTAAAAAGTAGAACCCTGATGTGATAATTAGGGGTGGGTGATATGGTACTATTTTTCAGGGAATAATATCATTCACGATATTCAAAAATGTTGATGATGATGATATTATCAGGTACGATACGATATGGCACATCTCTACTGTCAATCCTAATTGCTCTCTAATTTGAGTTCTGTCAGTGCTAATTTGTTTTTCCTACCTATATCTTTGCTTTTTCTGCATTTATTTACTCTGTCCTTTAAGATTAACAAATCCAAATGCAATATATTAACCTATCTTTACCCTGCTGAAAAAATATATATGTGGTGATGGAAACAGTCTTACAGCCGTCCTTTAGCTCAGCTCTGACAAACCATGCCTGTGAGCAGCCTGTGTAACCTGCTGCTGTAAGTAAAATCATTTCCAGCTCTGTAATTTAACCATGACCTCAGTCATGCTTAATGTTCTCTGCTGTGTTAAGGGCCTCACAGATGTTGCAGAGCTCTCTGTTGCCTTTAGCATCCTGATTAGAATTTCAGTATTCAGGTTCTTTCTCATTTTCTTAGTTCCCTTTTCTCAGCATCTATCTATCTAATATCTGTGTGTGTGTGTGTGTGTGTGTGTGTGTATGGGGTATTCTATTCTGGCTGTGGTGTGTGTGTGTGTGTGTGTGTGTGTGGAGCCCCTGCTGTACGCTAGCTCAAGGTGACACAGTGCTTCTTATGCTTCACTGCTTCTGCTCTCGGCGCACACGTGTGTTTGTGTGTGTGTGTGTGTGTGTGTGCAAACACACACACAGTGCAGAGCATTCTAACTAGCCCCGTCACACAATCACAACCCCCTCTAACCTCACACTACCCCACATCCATCTCTCCATTACTGTGTCTGCACCAAATCCACCTCGTTCCTCCCTTATCCAACCTTGTCCAACACCTCAGCTGCAAGATGATGATAAGAACATCTGTATTTGGGGGAAATCTCTCTCTTGCTAGACTTAATCTGTTCCCGCTGATCATGTCTCATCATATAAGTCTTTATAAATGTGTCTATTTGTGTGTGAGTATGTGTGTGTGTGTTTTTTTTTTTATCTAGGCAGACATTAATCTCCTGTCATTCTGACAGTTTCTCTGGGGATTGAAGTTTTCCTCTTTAATCTTCCCTTTCTGGGGCAAAGACACACCCATCAAATCTGTTTACAGATTGCTTGTAGTAATAGTGTTTCACTCACTGTTGGTTTATTACATTTACTTCCAAGCTTAAATTACCAGCAGTTAATCAGCATTTTCAGTTCCATGATATTTAAATTAAGAGCTGCAGTCTGTTTGTTTTTCACCCTCTGATCTTGCCCACTACCCATTTGCCCGTCCCATTTCCACACCCAGGTTGGCAGGTATGGAACACAATCACAGGCGCAAACAGTGTGCTGCAGCTTCTGCATCCTTGCAGTGTGTTTATAGATGAAGACAGCTTAGACATAGCTTGGAGCCTAGAAGGACTACAAGACGGATGAAGAGCTGGCTAATTTTCTCTGTGGTTTCAGCTTAGATTGGGGAACCTTAGCTACCACATTTGTGAAATTTTAAGGCATTTCAACTTTCGCATGCTCACATTCATATTCACATGTGTAGGTTCAGTGTTCTTAACCTGTTAACATGTGTGAGCTTTGTATCTGAGGAATAGGATAAAATTGTCAGCAATTTTACACAGTTGCTATTACTTGTGGTGCCTGCTATCTACTAATTTGTGATCAGTAGCATCCTATTGGTAGTGGTTGTAAACTCGGCAAAGCTGAGCTGGAGATAAGTATTGACTGTGCTGTTTCTGCACACTTGCATACTACCATGAATTTGAACCAGTCTACTGCTGACAGAGAGAGAGAGAGACAGAGAGACAGACAGAGAGACAGACAGAGAGACAGACAGAGAGACAGACAGAGAGACAGACAGAGAGACAGACAGAGAGACAGACAGACAGAGAGAGAGAGAGACAGAGAGAGAGAGACAGAGAGAGAGGGACAGAGAGAGAGAGAGGGACAGAGAGAGAGAGAGAGGGACAGAGAGAGAGAGAGAGGGACAGAGAGAGAGAGAGAGAGGGACAGAGAGAGAGAGAGAGGGACAGAGAGAGAGAGAGAGAGGGACAGAGAGAGAGAGAGAGGGACAGAGAGAGCCAGAGAGATGCATGCCTTAACTTTCATCACATTCGTTCTCACTTTCTACCTTGTTATCGAGTAAAAAATTTTTGCAATCTTGGTTATGTTTTTAACATACATTTTTAAGTTTTGCAAAAAATGTATGGAAAGCCTGCTATACAAATGTGCTTTTTTGTGTGTAAACAAAAGAAAGTTGTAACTATTTCCCTTTGAGTTATAAAGTTACTGAATATTAGAGATGGGTGAAGTGATCCAGACTAGTACTGGCTAATGCCATCATGCTACAACATTACATTACATACAAGCTTACATACAGTATGAATCTGAAATATTGTATGAGTGAATATTGGCTGTGCTGTGCACACTAGCATACTACCATTCATTTAGACTAGTCTAGTGGAGAGAGTGAGAGAGAGAGAGATGTGTGTATGTCTTCATTACTTAAGGTGTCAGTTTATTCACATTCTCATTTTTCACCTTGTTACATCTTTTTGCCATATTTGGTGTTTTTATATACATTTTGAAATGTGCAGGCTAATGCGAGAGATATATGTCTTCCCTGCTTAAAGTGTTGTTGTTTATTCACTCTTTTTTGTCACACTTTCTTATTCTCTTTACACTCTTTTTTTTATTTTGATATTTTGCAAAAACTTGTCATTGAGAGGCCTGATATAAAAAATCTGGGATATTTTTTGTGCGTCTATGTGTGTGTTGAACTTGAAATACAGAAAGAAAGCTGTAGCCTTTTACCTTGACTTATGAAGGTACAGAGTATTGGAGATGATAAAGTTATAAAGTAATGGTAAAGTGATCCAGACTAGTGCTGGCTAATGCTGTCATGCTACAACATGCTAACATGAGCTTGGCTTAACAGTATGAGTATTGGCTGTGCTGTTTGTGCACACTAGCATTCTACCATGTATTTCCACCAGCCGGCTGCTTTGAACATGCATAAGAGAGAAAGAGAGAGAGAGGAGAAAACGAGAGAGAGAGAGAGTGATTGTGTATGAGTAGTAGGGGGGTGTGTGAGAGAGAGAGAGAGAGAGAGAGAGCATGTTAGGATGAAGAATACGGCTGAATTGTGCTGCTGCTGCTGCTGCTGATACTGCTGCTCAGTCTACCTCTAGCAGTGTCACAGGTTGCAGGCAGGCGTTTGAGTAGTGACAGCGTTGTGTCAGCTGGGGACACGAGCGTGTGCACACACATGCACACACTCCTTCAGCGTAAGCTGTCAGTCCTTCATTCGCTCGTCCGGCAGCTAGCTCCACAGCAGGCAGCGTCTCTGCGTGAAAGCCATGCTAGTGAAGATCCTGGATCATGTCTGACTCTTTCTGGACCGTGCTTTCCAATTTCTCCATGCCTGAGAGGAGCATGCTGCGCCGATCCAAAAGGTACAGCCTAACGTGACTGCCTGCCTGCCTGTCTGTCTATACATGTGTCTGTCTGTCTGATATATATTTTACTCTCTCTTGTTTTATCAGTGTATGCTCGTCTCTCGATGTCGGTTTTGGCAGATAACTCAATTTAGCAGTCACATGAGAGCATGAGGACCGAGTAATGGAGGACATAAAGCAGGAGTCGTTTGCTAGGGTTGTGTATGTGTGTTTGTGTGTGTGTCCTCTGATTCTCCACTCTCCTGAGGGTTGTGTGTGTGTGGGAGTGCTTTAATCCAGCTGTGTCTCCAGCCGTCTCATCGCTCTACTGTGCGGCTTTGCAAGGAGATGCCATGCAAGCCATGAAAACCTGAAGCCAGCCACGCGCGATCTGTCAAGCCGAGCAGGAAAGCTATATTTTACACACTGCTTTAAATCAGTCTTCGCCCCTGTGTTAACATGCCCTGCAGTGTGTACTCATGCATGCACACACACACAGAGAGAGAGAATAAATACGGCTTCTGTTTTCCTGTATCCATCTTCAGCTGTGGCAGTGCTCCATCCCTCCTCCTGTCGTTTAGTGTTTTTAGTGTAGCTCAGCTCAGAAAGAGAAATGAGGAAATGAGGGGATGAGGGGTGGGCACAGTGCTTGCATAGCAACAGGGCTGAGCATAGCATGGAGCACGCCACCTCTTTAACTCCCCCTTCTTCACTGTGACTGAAAAAAAAACAACTAAAAAAAAATGTTTGTTGCTGGTTGAGGTTGAAGGGCATCACCCTCCTCCCCCTCCCTCTTTACATGTCTTACATGGGAATTCTATACTTTGAAGAGGTGCAAGAAGTGCAGGTGACACAGATTGACAGGCAAGACTGTCAACTGCTGTTTGAATAAGTATGTTTACGGCTCATGTATTTCATATTATGCTGAATATTTAAATTAATGCGGCTGACTTTGAGATGGTGTTTTTCAGTTTCAGTGAACACACACCACCACATATGCTGATTTGATGTACTGTGGAAACTGTTCAGCAGGAGATGAAGCAGATGAGTCACAGAGATCACGACTTCCAGCAGCTTTGAGAGTGGTCTGTGTACTCACATTGGATAAGAAGCGTTTCATCAGATTCACACCTCAGACACAGTCTCAGACGTCTCAGAAGACTAGGGCTGGTTATCGTTTTAAAATTTTGAAACAGATACAGGTACATTACTTCTGTTTCGATACCAATACGCTATTTTTTTTTTTCAATACTTTTTTTCTAAATTGCAAACAAAAAATACAAAAAGCTAGAATTATTCTTACAAAACAAATTTATTTAACAGCCGCCATCAGTAATCTCATTCTCATACTGCCATGATAAGAGAACAAACAAACAATGAGCTTTTTTATTTGTGCCACGTTGTTAAGAACAAAAACAACAGCATTACATTAACTGCTTAAACTATAAATCATTTTTCCCGAAGCATACTGCTGGATGCATTTCAGTTTTAAAAGTTCTTTTCAAGGAATATCAGCATTGGATTGGCAAAATTAAATTACATTTATATTTGCGGTTTGGGCACTCCAAGTGGTCCAGCGGGCTAAGTGCTGCCACTATGATCAGGAGATTGCTGGTTCGAATCCTGTTCATGTAACTTACCTGAGAGAGCACAATTGGTCTTGCTCTCTCTGGGTGGGTAGATGGTGCTCCAAAGGGTGATGTGTTGAGAGATTGCAGCACAGCGGCAGTGTGTGAGGTGAATGATCTGCGTTTCTGTGCACGCTCTTCGCTTGTGAGCACCAGGGCACTGTGGGAGTTGTTTTTACCGTGCTGCATGCGCTCTCCAAGTTTGATGCATTTATGCGCATTTTTGCAAAGTATCGAAAACGGGCACCAGAGGGTTTTTTTTTTTCACCTTTTGGTTCTCTGTAGTACCAAAACATTTTGGTTGATGCCTTTTTGGTATCGAATTTTGATACCCAGCCCTACAGAAGAACGCTTGGCTTTCTTTCCTTGAAATATTTTCTGTGTTTAATAGACATTTCATTGGATTTCCTAAAAATGATGCTAAATTAAATAGTTAATGTAAGATGTAGGTCAATTAGTTTAGCAATGCTTTGTGTGAAATGTTCCATCAATTTTAGAGAAACGGAAGCCAAGTTTAGATTATAAGGCTGAATTGACTCAAATATGGTATTTTAACAATGTGATCCTAGAACGTCGGACATAGACGTGTATCTCATGATGTTTCTAGTAACACTAAAAGTTTGTAACATTTTATCTCAGTAATTCACACCATTTTATTTTTTTCCAGCTTCTGTCGATCACAATCAAGTAGCTATAATCCACTTTTTGATTAAATGGCAGGACTTTGTCTGTAAACCAGCCCCATGTTTGTGTTCGCCACAAAACTTATTGTGACTTCATTTCAAGATGGCGGCACCCAGAGAACCATCTCAAGGTACTGGGTGTATAAACAGCCTTTTTAAAAAAAAACTACATGAGCCCATTTAAAGTTGTCAGTGCCTCATTTTAAAAGTAAAAGCCCAAAGAATTCCACCAATGAAGTGTAGAGCTACTTTGAGCCTCTTAATGATTGATTTTCTCCATTTAAGTTAATAGTTAATTTAATATTAATAGCAAGTTACAAAAAATATACTTCAAAAACAGTTTTTTAAGTACTTGCTGCTTTGCTAACACAGCTGCACGTGGACCACTGAGTATAAATTAACTTAACATGGTGATCAAATAGATAGATATAGTTAATTTAATTAAGTTATAATTAGTTTGTTTTATTATTTAAGGCAGCAGGGCACTGTATTATAGGTGCTGTCACTATAGCTTTTTTGCACTTTTGTTGTGTAAATAATGTCTATTTTTTAATTGAAAAGAAAATAATACAATTATGTCCAAGGCTTCATTCCACTCTTGTACAATTGTATGAGTTTTTGACACAGTCTTTATATGGTAAAGAAGTAAGCTGTAGCTCAGATCTGCATTGTTAATGGCAACCATTGGTACAATATAGTGGTTTCTTGTTTTCCATGCTGTTTCCTTTCAGTTGGATTTTTCCATGTTTAAAGTAACAGTAATTTAATAATGTAAAACATATTAGTATTATTAAAGCTGTAAATTATCATTATTAACACACGTGCACTGAGACAGCAGTCTATAAACGACATAGATGCTACTACTGAGATGTTGTCAATGCTGGTGGTGTAGTGGTCATTTGATAAGAGAGGATACAAATATCAATATATTGATTGAAAGGCTTAAATTTCACTTATTGATTTATGATGATTTATTTATTCATTTCATCCAGCCTTTGTATTTGCAGGAATTATAGAACTTAAACACAGCTACAGCCTGTTATTCATGAAGGAGGTTTTGCAGGAAAGACTTAACAAAGAGAGACATGGTTCACACTTAATTTGCTTCTCTAACCACGTTTGAATCCAGATGGGCTTATCCTCTTGCCCCCCATTTTTTCTGTCATTTTGCCCTTCCCTTCTTATCTGCCTTTGCCCTTGTTCTCTCGTAACCCACATTTCACTCTTTATTATCTCTCTCTCTCTCTCTTTGTTGCGAGCACCAGCCTAAGAAGGAATTGAAAGGCTTTATATTCACCTCCATCTTCAGCAAGTCAATGCTGGCTGTATTCACATCACTCACATGGTATATTCATGGTTTGGCATTGTTGAGGTGTCGTGTCATTGAGCTTAAAAATGTAACTGTAGAAAATCAAGCAGTGACTTTTGGCAACCAAGCACATAGGTGACCTCATCAAGAGCTCCCATAACATCTTTCCCTGCTAGGCACACCAGATAATGAAGCAAAAAATGAAAAACACAAAAACACACACACTAAAAAAGACAAATGTTATGTGAGACAAGAAGAGCTCATTTAAGCTGTCTAAGCTTAAATCTTCCTAATGTTACTTTGACAAAATGTTTTTGTATAAAGATTGATTCATTTTCATACATGTAGAGTAGAGTAAAAATCAGTGCATGAATAATAATGTTACATTAACAATCTAAAGTTCTTTGATTTTGAAAACCTCTGGAATATAATCAAGAAGAATATGGATGACCACAAGCACATTTTTTGCACCAAAAGTGACAAAGTTATCCAAAAGCAGTGTGTAAGACTTGCGTAGGAGAACATGCCAAGATGCATGAAAACTGTAATTAAAAAACACCATCCTGACCAATCAGAACTCCACTGTCATGGCTGGAGACCAAACAAATGAACATTAAGAAGGTGGCAGAGCAGAACATTAAAACTAAAATGATACAACACACTGACTACCAAGTTTTAGAGGTTAAAGTAAATATATGAAGAGCAGAGCTGAAAGGCTGGGGAATGATGATGAAGGTGATTCTTAAAATCATCTTGTCTTGTCTAAGTTCAATTCAAGTCTGTTTATTTCCACAAAATTGTGAACTATATACCTTTACCGCTAAAGAATGGAGATTGCGGAGCTGGAAAAAAAAGAGCGCACATTTATTACATTTATTACTAACCTGTTATTATCTAAAGCCACAAAATGGGCTTTAAAGATAGTATATATGGATACATTTAAATGATGGTGTGTATTAAACAGAATGTAGGATGTATGTGATCTATGCTGAGATCTATAGCAGAGAATGAATGGCATCAGGGCCCTGTTGTTTTCTTTCCCTGTCTCACACTTTTTTTTTCACACCCACCTTCCCCTCTGAGCAGATAAGGTGGTCTGCATTATTAATGCACCCTGTTGAATGTGTGTGTGTTTCCCTGTGAACAGCCCACTTTTCTCACACACTCAACATCATCAGTGAGCCCTGACCTTGTACACAGTAGAGTACAAACACGGTACGCCAGCAGTGTGGAATAACTGGACTTTACTAAACAGATTTTGCAGTAATTCAGAATATGTTAATGTACGTATATATACTAATATATGTTAAATAATTATATTTTGGTAAATTCAGTAAGGTCTTGAAGGTCTGTGGGATGTTTTCTTTTCATTTTTTATGTTTTATTTAGCTGCAGAATTCTTTAATATATAACTTTGTGTTGATCAGGGCAGCAACTAATGACTAATGTTTTGATAGTCGACTAATCTGCCGATTATTTGTTTGATTATTCGCGATTATTTTTTGTCATGTGCTCCATTTGTACTTGCTACTGATGAGGAGAGCTAAACATTTAGTCCCCAAGACCAATTTTGTAGTGCATTTTGATAGTTTAACATAACTACATTAAACAAAAAAAATCCAAAGTGTGTTATGGGAAACATTCAAACAGGCTGGATGTTATTTTCAGGAGATTCTAGGATACTTGTACTTTTTACTTTTTTTTTCTTCTTTTTCTTGGAAATACCTCCCTGCAAATGAATCGTTAGGTTATGAATATAACCCCTGTTCCCTGAAGGAGAGGAACGAGGTACAACACATAATGTATGGGATATCACGCCCTTGCGTGTCTGGCTGAAGACACCTTTAATCACGCCTAAAAGGCAGATGATGCATAGTGACGAGGGCAGGAGGGCCCGCCCCCTGCATATAACCCCACGTCACCAGCATCACTCCTCAGTTCAAGATGCTGCTCTTCACTGAGCTAACAGCGAAGCGGGGCAACCTGTGTTGTACCTCGTTCCTCTCCTTCAGGGAACAGGGGTTATATTCATAACCTAACGTTCCCTTTCAGTCGATTCACTCGGTACAACACATAATGTATGGGACCTATATACACGCCCCGCGGAGCAGACACCGAACCAAGCGGGCACACTAGAGCACCCCAGACCCCGAAGAAAGAACAGCATGAGCTACTGAAGGGGCCACCACATCTAGGCGATAGAAGCGCACAAAAGTATGAGGTGATGCCCAGCTGGCAGCAGCGCAAATGTCTTTAACGGAGACACCCTTAAAAAGGGCCCACGATGCAGCCATTCCCCTAGTAGAATGAGCCCGCACCCCCACAGGCAACTCCAGACCCTTGCTGTTATAAGCTAATGCAATAGCTTCCACAACCCAGTGAGAGAGACGCTGCTTAGACAGAGCCCTGCCACGAACTGGGTTGGCAAAACAGACAAAAAGCTGGTCACACCCACGGAAAGCCTGAGTACGATCAATGTATGTACGCAGTGCACGCACAGGGCAGAGCGTGTGCATTTTTTGCTGCTCCTCAGAAGCAAATGGAGGATGAGAGAAAGAATTAAGCTCAAAGGCTAGTGAACTATAAGACATAGGCAGCACCTTTGGCACATACGCTGCATTAGGGCGTAATGTAACCTTGATGTCCCCTGGTGCAAACTGGGTACATGAGGGGTGCACTGACAGAGCATGAAGATCACCCACACGCTTAGCAGAGGCTAAAGCAAGCAGCAGAGCCGTCTTATACGAAACATATTTCATGTCTACAGAATTTAGGGGCTCAAATGGAGGCCCAGACAGGGCTTCGAGCACAATAGTGAGGTCCCAGGGAGGAACGGCTGGCCTAGATACAGGCTTTAGACGTCGCACTCCCTTTAAGAAACGTATAGCTAGGGGGTGTGCCCCAGGCGACAATCCCCCAAAACCAACATGACAGGCTGATATAGCCGCCAAATATACTTTTATTGTCGAGAATGAGAGCCCACGCTCCAGTAACTCCTGAAGGAATGTCAAAACATCCACAATGGAACACTGGAAGGGAATCAAATTTCTTCCCTGACACCAGTGCTCAAATGCACGCCATTTATAAGCATACAAACCTCTTGTAGAGGATGCCCTTGCACACTGAATGGTAGCCACAACATTAGAGGGCAAACCGCTGGCCATCAAGGCAGACTTTTCAGCGGGTAGGCATGGAGACACCACAGCTCTGGCCGGGGGTGAACAATTTCCCCTCCCGCCTGAGACAGGAGATTCGAGTGAAGTGGGAGAGCCCATGGATCTCCTGCAAGGAGACTGATTATTTCTGCATACCATGGTTTTGATGGCCAGCAGGGAGCTACAAGTATCAGAGAGAGGTTCCCCTGGCGCACCCTCTCCAGTGTTGGCATGATCAGCTCCACCGGGGGGAATGCATAAAGCAGAGTGTTGGGCCAGAGATGTGCCAGTGCATCCACTCCCAGGGGAGCACCCTGGTCTGCTAGAGAGAAAAACAGAGGACAATGCGTGTTTTCTCTGGATGCGAAGAGATCTACGTTGGCCCTGCCAAACCGATCCCAGATCTGTTCCACCACCAGGGGACTGAGTCTCCATTCTCGAGCTGGAGGACCTCCCCTGGAGAGGAGATCCGCACCCAAGTTCAGGCGGCCTGGCACATGTGTCGCCCTGAGTGAAAGTAGGTGAAAACTGCTCCACACTAGAAGGGAGTGGGACAGATTCAGAAGCAGGAGTGACCGCGTGCCCCCCTGCCTGTTTATGTAAGACACCACGGTGGTGTTGTCTGTTCTGACTAAAACATGCTTCCCCCTCAATTCTGAGAGGAAGCGCTTTAGGGACAAATGGACCGCGAGCAACTCCAGACAGTTTATGTGGAGGGAGCGCTGCGCTGAAGACCACGCCCCCTTCACAGCTGCCCCGTTGCACACCGCACCCCAGCCTGTCAGGGACGCATCTGTTGACACTACCACGCGAAACAGAACTCTGCCTATAGGCGAGCCCTGGCAGAGCAGGCGGGGCTCTCTCCAAGGAGATAGTGCTTTCATACAACCCTGGGTCACAACTATCTTTTTCTGGAGATGGTGTGAGGCGTTCAGGCGGTGTGATAATAGCCAGTGCTGAAACGCACGCATTAGAAGTAAACCCAGCGGAACTACCGCTATCATTGACGCCATTTGACCCAACAGCTGGAGAAATTGGCGAAAACGTAGACTGCGCGCCAGCTGAAACTGCGCGAGGCAGTCGCGGAACGCACATATTCTGCGCTCTGACAGACGCGCTCGGCTGGTGAGAGAGCATATTTCCAACCCCAGAAAAGACAGCTTCTGGCTGGGAATTAGAGAGCTCTTTTTCAAATTCACCGAGAAACCCAGCCGCTGAATATGGGATAACACAGCCCCTGTGTGCGCTAAAGCTTCGTCCCTCGACCGTCCAATTAGAGCCAGGTCGTCTAGATATGAAAGCACTCGCACTCCTCGCATCCGCAGAGGAGCGAGAGCTGCTTCCACACACTTCGTAAAAGTGCGCGGGGCCAGAGAAAGCCCGAACGGGAGAACGAGCCACTCGTAAGCCACGCCCTCGAAGGCGAATCTGAGATAACGTCTGTGATCTGGATGGACTGCAATGTGAAAATATGCATCCGTGAGATCTATAGACGTGAACCAATCCCCCGGGCCGACCGCGCGAAGGAACTGGCGAAGTGTTAGCATTCTGAATTTGAAAACTCTTAAATGCTTGTTTAATGTTCTTAAATCCATAATTGGACGTAACCCCCCGCCCCTCTTCGGCACCACAAAATAACGGCTGTACCAGCCTCTTTGTGCATCGGCCTGAGGAACTACACGGATCGCCTGCTTGCAAAGAAGAGTTTCTATCTCCTCTCTGAGCACCGCCGCAGCGCTGAGTGACACTTGCGTGTACACCACGCTGGAAAAGCGGGGGGGGCGCTTTCGAAACTGCAAGCGGTAACCCATGGCAACAGTCCGCTCTACCCAGGGCGAGACTGCGCATGCGCGCCAGTTTGCTGCACGTGCAGCGAGCCGGCTGTGATGATATGCTACTCGTGGAGGGGCGGAGCCCTCCTGTGGCTGAAATTGGGAGTGCAACACATTTTTTTGTGGGCTGGACATTTTTATTTCGCCCTGAGTTACAGAATGCAACTTTATTATTAGGGCACCCTCCCCCCACCCCTGAGTACAGTGACTGGGCTGTGGGAATGCTTGAACACACGTGTTTACAGAGAACAGGTGATTTATAAACGATGTTGGGGCAAAACGTGCCCTTTTTGAACTTGGCCCCGGAAGAGGGGAAAAACTGCGCCTCTTCGGTGGCTTTAGGGGAGAAACTGTGGTGTCTCCGACCAGCGGAGACCTCACTCCCCCTTCTCTGCGAGCTAGGATGAGTCAGGCTTCCTCTTCCTCACCGCGGAGTCTTTCTGGTGCCCGGGAGGAGGACCTTTGCTCCAGGCTGAGTGGCGTGGAGTGTGTTTGGGCTGCTGCTGCTTGGGCGGGGGATTCCCCGCAGTAACCGTAGCAGCGGGCCTCTTCATCGGAGGAAGCGGCGCTGCGGGCTTGCGGGCAGTCAACTGCGGTTTCTGCTTCTCCCGTCTTGGCAGAATAGATCGCAAAGCCTCCGTCTGCTTTTTCCTCAGCTCGAACTTGGCTTGAATGGCTTCGAGTGACTGGCCAAACAGACCTGCCGATGAGACCGGCTCGTCCAAATAAGTCGCCCGGTCTCTGTCTGGCATGTCAGACAGCGTTAGCCACAAGTGGCGCTGTGCCACGACAGTAGACGCCATTCCTCTGCCCAGCGAGAGAGCCGCACAGCGAGACATACGCAGGATGTAATCTGAGGCAATTCTAACCTCATTTAGCAGAGCTGTTAGCGGGCTGTCCGCGGGTAGCTGGTCTCCGAGTTCGGCTAGACACATCGCCTGGTAAGTCTGGAGGAGAGTGACTGAACTCATCGCTCTGGCCGTGCCTGCCTGCGCGCGATAAACCTTGTCCAGCTGGGAGAAGGAGAACCGGCAGTGCTTGGAGGGAAGCACGGCTGGTCCCGCGACTCCCTGATTATGAGACGGAGCCAGGTACGCTGCCAGCGAAGGCTCCATCGGAGGGGGGTTTAGCAGCCCCGCCTCCCCTGACCCTTCCAGCTCGAGAAACTGCGCGTAACCAGGCACCGTGGTGCGGGTTGACAGCGGTTTAGCCCATGACGACGTCAGCTCTGTCATGAAGTCGGGGAAAAGTGGGAGACGATGCTTCACCACTTGCGGAGCCGGGGGAAGGAAAAATCCCGCGAATCTGGTCGCTTTTTTGGACAGATGAGGAGCAGGCCACTCCACGTCCAGCTTTTGCGCCGCACGACGGTAAAGGGAAAAGAAAGAGGTGTCAGCCTCGTCCTGTTTACCCTCCGCAGCCGTCGGGGCTGGAAGAACCTGCAGCTCTTCCTGCTCGTCTTCGGAGTAATCAAGCTCGTCTACACCGAGACCGAACGGGTCGTCGTCCTCGAGCTCGGCTGCAGGCTCGGAGAGCTGCGGCTGACACGGAAGAGTCAGCGACGGCGAATTCATTTCGCACATCTCCAGACTCTCCATGTGCTCAGCCCAGTTAAGGCAAGGTTCCCCTTCGTACTCGGCTTCCTCGACGTCCGAACAGGACGGCCCAGCCTTTCCGGAGATCAGGGGATCCTCGCGTGCCACTGCTGCTTGTCCGAGAACTTTCTCAACGAACGTTACACGGCGTTCGAGGGTCGACCGCCTGAGCTGGCGACAGAGCGCACATGCATCAGGTTGGACCAAGGCCCTCCTAGCATGGACGATTCCCAGGCAGACTGGACATGCATCATGTTGGTCCTTCTCGGTAATGGCAAAACCACATCCCTGAGGACAAGGACGGGAGGCTTTCTTGCCAGGCTGAGAGGTAAGGTTGGCTTGCGAGCTCATTTTAGGCAGCCGTTAGCGAAGCTAAACAGGCTAGCCCCGAGACTTACAAAGCAGGTTTAAAAGCAGCAAAATCCTTTAAATAACGCTCCGCGGGAAGACGACTCACCAATATGAGGTTGTTGTCGTGCTTGCCTAATGGAACAGTTAAGTTATCCGAAGGATTGCTGAATTGAGCTAACTAGACTAGCAGAAAAGGTGTAAGGTGTTCTCAGCGAAGTGAAGAGCATAAGAACTGAGGAGTGATGCTGGTGACGTGGGGTTATATGCAGGGGGCGGGCCCTCCTGCCCTCGTCACTATGCATCATCTGCCTTTTAGGCGTGATTAAAGGTGTCTTCAGCCAGACACGCAAGGGCGTGATATCCCATACATTATGTGTTGTACCGAGTGAATCGACTGAAAGGGAACTGTAGTTACTCTAATATATAACTTATTTTAATGGAGTTGACAGAGTACCTCTCTAACACTTACCCAGCTAATGTTAGTTGAACTAATGTTAATAAATGTTAATGAAGCATGAGGAGAGGCCAATCAGAATGCTCATGATTTGTCACTTTCTCACTATGTTTGTGTCTTGCTCTCTTGCATGCTCTCTCTCTATCTCTCTCTCTCTTGCTCAATTACACATAAACATTAACACCGACAATAAATTCCGCATCAACATTTTTTTAATAGTGAGTATTGTCTATTACTCCAGCTAATCGTTGCAGCCCTAGTAGAGATGGCCAATTAATTAAAAAAAAAAAAGATACTGTGCTTTTGACAGTGTCAGACAGTGGTTTACATTGTGTATTTTTTTATTAAAAAAACTTTTGTCATTAGGTGGCAGTAACTGATCTACAGACACCTTTGTATCAAAGGTATCAAATACAACTTTTCTTTTTTTATATGTGATGATGTGTGTTCCTGAATTTAACATTTTAGAATGGCAAATTTCACACTATATTTAACCTAATATCTTCGTCATCATATTACCAGGCTCTTGACAACACACAGCCCTAATTTGTATATTACTGTATGTTATTGTATAATAGTATAATAGTACAATATTCAGCTGATAAATGCCAATATTATGGTAAATACTTAAAAAATAACATATTTTGCAACCCAAGGATAGATTCTTGGCTGCGTGCATGCATGTGTGTGTGAAAGGGAGAGAGAGAGAGAGAGAGAGAAAGTGAGGGAGAGCGAAAGAAAGCAGGACAAAAGTGCCTAATTTTGCCAGAAGCAATTTCCTAAATCACTTATGTTGTGGTGCTCCTATTTTCCTGACGACACAATAAGAAGAATCGATTTCTTCCTTTTTTTTTCTTTTTCTTTCTCTTTATCTTTTCCTTTTTCACTCTCTCACTCTTGGGTGTTTTTTTTTTTTTTTTCTTTTTTTCTCAGCATTCACTACAGCCACTTAGCCTGTGGGAGTCCTTTACAAGTAGCAGCCTTTCTGCTGAATGTGAGGGAGAGTCGATCTTTGATTACACGTAGACAGTTAAACTGTAGGTGCTGTGCTGATTGATTGGCTTACTTTGTGATTATCTGCAGGCTGCTGTATAACCTGCAGTGTGTGGTGACTGTAGGCCCGGCCCTTTTCCTTCTTTCCACAGTGAAATTGCTGTAATCTTCAGTGTAAAATATAGGTGTTCAAGGACATTTGTAGTACAAGATGTTACTTGCGTGTCTGATATGACTACAATGGACTGTGCACACAGTTTGGTTTAGTTTACATGAATCAAGCTCTGCTCGTTAGTGTGATTATTTTCTTTTTAGTTTTTTTTGTTGTTCTCTGAAGCCGTTCTCAGGCTTGAAGGTATGCCATTTAGCTTTGAACCCAGCGTTAGTGGAGCAGACGGCGTGTGGAGAGGCAGCGAGGGTTTGGTTTGGCTGCCTGTTGGTTGGATTTAAAAGTCAGCCAGTCTGCAGGGCTGAGATGAGAAGGCTGGCCAGCAGGTGTTTCTGCATAATTGCAATGTTCAGTGTTAATAGGCTCGTCTCATCTGTTAGCAGCAATTATGCCGTTCAGCTCGTTGACGTTCACTGGCTTCAGCCTCGGGCCACAAATTATTCTGTTTGCCGAAACTATGAAGCACATAATCACAGATTTGATGACAAACATAAATGACAATTAAGGGAGCGTCCCATCGTATTTGAACACACTTTGGTGTTTCTAGTACCTGCTGTTGCTGTTCCTGTTCCTGTTTGTGTGTTTGTTGTGTGGATGTATGTGTGTGTGTATGCCTGTGTATGTGTGTGTGTCTATGCAACGGTAAATGTGTAAGAGCCTGACCATCTGCTAATGTGAAACTCTATACGCTGCTAGTGTGTGCAGAGGTTTAATGGTTTCTTTTCCTATATTTTTGACAGCAGTGAACATATGGCTGGAAGCAGCCCTGCCTCGACACAGGGGAGCGCCGTCTGCATCTCTCCCAAATACCCTGCCACACTCTCCTGAGTCCCAGTGTAATATAGTCCTTCTTAGAGAGGCAAATACACAGCTGCTCAGGCAATCAGTCAGGTTTCAGCCCTACCTGATGAGGAGCTGGAGTGCTCAGATGGTTTATTAAGCTCAGAATGAAGAAAAAGTAGCATTATTTTAGCATTATAGTTGGGTGGAAAATAGCATGATTGGTCAGATTTAGCATGATCTGCTTGGTATATGGATTGTGCTTCTTCACACTGACATGCCAAATACATGTCAAAGTCCCATTACTTCTGTCCAATGACCATCATTGTGTCCCATTACTTTTGCCGTGTGCTGTGGAGGCTAAAGAACGCTGAACTGACCTGTAGAATAAACTTGTTTGGACTTCTGCATTTAATGTGGATGTGATTTCTGCATGGACAGATGGAGTTTTTGCACAAACAGTTCTAGCCAAATGCCACCAGTCACAATCATTACTGAGTCTACTGTGCTCTAAACCGAATGTGATTTGTGATGTTTACTGGACTTGTTGGTTGCTATGTTGTTGCTAGGTGGATGCTTTGCTGATGCTAGTTGGCTACAAGATGAATGTTGCTAAGTAGTTGGTAGGTATTCTAGATAGCTCCTATGGTATTCTTTAAATGCTTTAAACTGAGTTTTGTGATGTTTATTGGGCATTTATTTATAGAGATAAAATCAAGAGGACATCCATCCATCCATCCATCCATCCATCCATCGATCGATCCATCGATCGACCGATCGATCGATCCATCGATCGATCCGTCGATCGATCCATCGATCGATCCATCGATCCATCGATCGATCGATCCATCGATCCATCGATCCATCGATCCATCGATCGATCCATCGATCCATCGATCGATCCATCGATCCATCGTCTGGGCTATTATATAGATTTGTGACTTTCTCTACTGTTAGGAGTGCATATAATATATATAAAAAAACAAAGGCTTTGATTAGTTTTGATTGGCTTTTTTAATTCATCCCACAGAATTGCCCAATATATGAAGAAATCAGACTTCATTAGCAGAAACCCAGCTTAAGAATGCAAACAAATACAATACAACCTAAAGAGATGCAACAACAACTTCAAAAAAGCTTCCTTTTCAAAACTTTGAATTTTTAAATAGCTCCATAAACACTATAAAGAAAACTAAAATACTCAATGTGTAAGTATTTAAAAGGATATTTGTCAAATATTCTATTGCACAAGTGAAGCCAAGACATTATAGAAATAAAAACAACCACAATTCTCTTTTTTTCTCCAGTTAACAAATACACTATCACTTGTGCTGAATAAATGATTCTTTCAGATTGCACAATTCCATGAATCTGCTTCTGAGTGATTATTTGGTTGCTATTGTTTTTGTTGTGGCTGTTTTATTTGGATAAAAACACTTATACTGCAAGGAACAGCAACAGGAGCTCCTTAGATAAAGTGCTGTTCTCATTTTGTTATGCTAACTGTCCAGCGTTAGCTAGCAAGCTGTGCCAGTACGCTTTTTTTGTGGTGCTACTCTACACAGCACTCTGTAGTGCCTTTATCGGTATGGCGCTATGTGAAAATTACATACCAGTTTTTATTTCCCATCTGGTATACCATATAAACCGGTATACTGCCCAGTACTACTGCTTTCCACTGCTTCACTTCCTTTTTTGGTTTGGTTGGTGTTGTGAAAGCATGTGATGTGGACGTTCACAACCAGTCTATTGAAAGTCTACAGGATTTGAAGGATGTGAGCCTTATGATATTTTATATAGCTGAATTCTGTTGTTCTGTTTTGGGCATACTGTTGGATATAGAGCAACTATCTTCCTTAAAGTTAAACTGGCAAAGAATACAAAAAATACAAAGCAAATATACGACACCAATGAGAGAATAAGAGGCTAGGAGAGGGAGAGTATCTCTTCAGCACACAGCAGAGTGTGGAGTAAAGCAACTCGTGCCTTCCTCCTCTACCATGAATAACAAATCACCTCTACGATACTGTCCTTTTATCCCCCCTGTCTGCAGGATCAAAAGGACCTGCTGGAGAGCAGGGCTCTCATAATACCCTCTCAGGTTTGATCTAGGCTGGAGACTAAGGATTCACACACTCTCACACATGCGCACACTCCTAGGAGGGCTGCAGCATGCATAAGTCGTGAGATAAGAACTGCTCACTCCAGTAAAGACTCTGCATTCCCTCATTCTCCCTTATTCTCCCAGTACTCTGGATCAGGGTTCAAAGCTCTGATGTGCGTGCTAGTGTTTTTTTTTTTTTTTACGACTACTGTTCAATACATTGTCTATGGAGATTAGAAGAAGGCGTTCTTGCAAAGGATAATAAAGTAACCAAGCATATTTAAAAAATATATATTTTCTATATATTTTTACGCTTTTGAATTTTCAACATACCATTTTTCCTTTTGCTTTTTTTTATTTTGATTTCAGATTTTTTTTTTTTTTTTGGCACAAAATTCACTCCATAATACTGACATTCTTTATCCCAAGTAGCAAAGAGCTGTTTTCACAACCTGTATTCACACACTTATATCAGGATTTGGGCTGTCAACGTTAAAGTGACAATGCACAGGGTTAATTTGTAATCAGTAACACGTTATTTTTTTTAAAGCAGTTAATTACACCACCAAGCCTGACCCCGAATTCTGCCGTAATCTGACGCACAGACATAAAATTGAAAACACTGTTAGAAAGCACAGCGGCAAATTTTCAGCATTCTGTGTTAAAGCAGCTTCACACTGCACAGATATACAACTAAAACACAGTGTCTTCTCACTGTATTTACTTTCTTGCTCCCATGCCAATCAGCTCTGACCATTCAGAGAAGAGAATATGCTCGCATGGTTTATTGGTACACATTTTGGTGAGTTTAGCCTGTGTAATTTTTGTGTGAAGTAAACAAACTCATTGACTAATCCGGACCATAGAAACCAACAACAGATGTTAAAATGCCCTTTTATACTCAGCAAATTAAGTTCTAATTTAGAAATCCTTACAACCAAGCTGAGATGGTTATAATAAAGTAAAACTCTGTCCAATTTATCATGCATTCTTTATTCCAGCGCCCCACATTGGTTTTATCTCCCCTCAAACATACAAGTATATACTAGTAATTAACAGATTTTATTTTATTTATAATTTTAATTGACACCACTAATGTACATACAAATGCGTTTTGCATTTTTTACGTTCATTTTTTAATTTACATTTTATCCTCCTCTTATGTTACGGGTCAATTTGAGCTGTCTTGAAGTTTGAAGATCTAGAAAAAACAGTTAAAATATTTTTTTCAGTATAAAAATTCTGCTTAGTTTAATTAGTGTAATCAACATATAATATGCAAATAGTTTATCTCACATATTTGCAACCACCCCCTGCAAAAACTAAAAGTAAAACAAAATTGCAATGTTATGTTTCAATGTTTTGTAAAACTACTGTTTTATATGTTGGTCTTTCAAAAGTAATAAAGTAGAGAAACATAAAAAAAAAAAAAAAAAAAAAAAGTTTGAACATGAGGGAATTATCCTAATTGTACCTGTTAGAGGTAAGGTACACTATTGCACAAAAATATATATTGATAATAATTAGCGATTGAGTTAGTAAAGAAATATTCACACTGCTTGTTAGGATTTTTTTCAGATATATTTTGGATAATCAAACATGCGACGGGTCAGTATAACCCTGGTTAAATATCCACTATAGAAAAACAAGTGTGATTAATTGCAGTTAAGCACAGAATTTTGCTGTAATTAATCTAAATAATTTTTTCAATCGATTGACATCACTAATTATGATCTATTTAAATGTAAACAAATTCAAACATACCCCAACAAAACTTGATTAAAGCCTAAAAATTGAATTAGACAGAATTGCCTTAATAAAACCCTGTAAAGGCAAATTTCTTCTAACTGAAAATGAGAATTCACAGCTGTAATAAATTCTACATTCTGTGGCTTTTAGATTCTGGGTAAAACGGCTCTTTCCTGAATTACTGTAATTAAGGCACAACTTTCATTTCACCCTCGTGAACTCGGCACAGCTGCTCATGCTATTAGTATGCAAACGTGCTGGAAATTTCAGCTACTAGTTCTTTATTTTCCTTCTGCTTTCAGCATCTGATGAGGGGATGCTGTTTTAACGAGTGAATCTTTAATGACTGTGTGCACGTTTTTCCACAAGAGATCTAAAGACGTTTATTCTGCTTCACTGTTAAAGCTTCTCTGAGGTGCTAATACCAGCTCCTGTCAATATCCACTCTCACAGCTTCACCGCAGACAGGGGGAGTGAAGACGGAGGTGTTCCCTGCAGTGTTTTCAAGAATGTTCTTCTGTAAAACAGGGTTTCACCTTGTTAACTTCATGCTTCTGATGGAGAGAGCTGTATAGGTGCATGTTTCGTGTTGGTGTGTGTGCTCCATTATATAGGAAAATCAAAGAAAGACAGAATATACTTTTTAGAAGAAGCGTTTCCTGGGGTCTGTTTATGTCCTCACTTTCTTGACTTATGCACACAGACCACTGACTCTCTCTTTCTCTGATATCTGTAGTTTAGTCTACACATGGAAGCAGGCTATTGTTGGGAAACTGTTAAAATGACAATACTTCATTCATTTATGAAGTCATACATGTTGATTGAAGGCCAGAGAAATAATGAGGGCTCTAAAATAACACTGCAGAGAGATTTTAGGATATCTGAGGTAGCGCAGGTTTCTTATTTATGACACCAGTGTATACAGGCAAGGCAATAGTGGCTGGCTGATAGTGACCTTGATGGTGGGCAATTCTTTTAAACAACTGTATTGCTACTTTCAGTACAGTGATGCAGAGTAGCCTCTAAGTCAGGGGTTCTCAACCTTTTCTACCTTACGGCCCATCTGTTTACAACTTAAAAGCTTCAAGGCCCCCCTAATATTAATAATAATAATAATAATAATAATAATAATAAAATATAAAAAAAAATCAGAGTATAATAAACTCTTGCTACCATAACTTTACCCTAAAAAAGTCATTTAATCTTTCCGATATAGTATATGAACTTCTTACTGGAAACATGCTCTAATATTGTGCTTCTTTTGTATTTTTACCTTTAAATATCTACATAAGGGTAGTACGGTTGGACAGGGTAGCACAACTCGACAGAACACCTGATCACTCGGCTCGCCTTGTGGGTGTATCCGTGACGTTTTTTAATTCAAATGAAGCAACAGGTGTAGTCAATCATAAGTTTAAGATTTTGAATCAACCTCACTGTGATCTATAGTTCTATAAATCTGTTTTCAGCTACTCCTCCGTGGTTGAAAGGCTGCTGGTCTGTGTGTGAGAGGCTCGTAGATGTGTGTGTGAAGTCGCAGCTCTGAACTTTTTGTCGGAGGGCGGGGCTGCACTCATGCAGCGGCTCTCTCTATTGAAATGAATAGGATGCGCTGTGCTGGTGGGCGGGGAGAGGATGCGTCTTTTCTTGCAGGTGCGCCGCACTAATACTAAATTTTGATTTCAAGTCGCACATTAGCGGCTAATCCCTAGGGCTAGCTGTGGTAAGTGCTAGTAAATGTTGCTCGTCAGCGCAACACTGAGGAACCCTGAGTGTTCTCGTAAACACAATAAACACCCATGCTACAGTCTGATATGTACTCACCTCTAAACAGCGAAAGAGCTAGCGCTTAGCGTGGTTAGCAGTTAATGCTACAGGCAGATATACTCTCCTCTGGACAGCAAAAAAAACTAGTGCTTTACTGTGCTTTACAATCTAAATAAACTTCATACATAAGTTGCCCCTGATTTATAAGGCACACTAGCGATTTTTGGGAAAATAAAAGCTAAATTTCAGGTGTGCCTTATAGTGTGAGAAATACGGTAATCTGTCCTACTGTGTGTGTGTGTGTTTGCGGTGGTATTTTACCTTTTTTAAGGACTTGAAAATTCAGACTGTGCAGCAGTCCTTAATGAGGCAAAAAAGGGAGGCTGAGTAAATGTATTCTCTCACACTCGCCCTTTCTTTTTCCACCTATCTCATAAGACCTTGCCTGCTGTGTGTGTGTGTGCTCGTGTGTGTGTGTTCTGTAGCATAGTCTTTTTTTATTTTTCTCTGTCACACCCTGAGCAGTTGAGCTGCGGTGTTCGTCTCCCTCGCTCAGTGTTTATATTAAACATTTCTGTATCATTCCCACCATAGATTTGAATCATGGTCTGCACTGCCAGCTGAATGAACATTCAGAAATTCTCTGCAGTGATTGCATGTCAGTGATGTCTTCTGCTCTCTGAGGATTCTGTCTCTGTGGAGCTGTTAACTGTGGGTATGTGTGTGGGTGTGGGCGTGAGGGGCCTTCACACCTAACTGTGCAGCACCGTTCTGCTCCGTCTGCTGCTCTTTGAGAAATTGTTCTACAATCAGAAATCCAGCGTGTCCTCAGTGGAGCGTGAGGTAGAATTAGAGCAGCTGGAGGAGGTCTCCGGGTTAAACCGAGCTGGAGTGTGGGCTGTGAGGAGCTTTTTTCCCCTCTGTCAGCTCCGGAGAGGCTTTTAACATTTAAGTCAGCAGGAGAGAGAAAGAGAGAGAGAGCTGCTATTAGGGACTTCTTTGGATCTGCTGAAATGGAGGCACTTTCTTCTCTGGATGGATTGTAAGAATGACTAACTGAGTGGACTCCAGAGCTGTTTCAACTTGAGCTTGTCTTCTGTTTTGAAATGTTGTCATTTGTGCTCTTAAAGTGGTCTGAGCAGATGTGATAGTTAAAAAAGAAGTGTGAGTTTAAAGGACTGGTCGTTCTGTGAGCTCAGTTCAGAGTGGCTTGCATAGGTGTTTATGAAGCCTGTGAGGTCTGTATGTACTTTAGCGTAAAAGTCATTTCTGTACTAAATTTGTATCCTTTTTTTTTGTTTGTGTTTTCTTCACAGCTGTCGGACCAGCAACAGGAAGAGCCTGATCGTGACGTCCAGCACCTCTCCGACCCTGCCAAGACCTCACTCACCACTACATGGACACACTGGTAAATACTAATCAAACACAGCTTGAGACCAACAGTCATCTGAACAGTCAATTGAATGGTGACTCACACCAGTCCTTGGTACACTACCCAAAGTAGCCTCTAAGAACGTGTCAGCCTTATTTCAACCAATGTGTCACTTAGAATATATATAGGTATATATATATATATATATATATATATATATATATATATATTTTTTTTTTTTTTTTTGAAGGTGACTCACATAGGCTAGTTTGACTGGCTGGCAGGCATCACTTGAGATGTAAGATTTGAGAAGCATGTCAATGCTTTTAATAGTCTAATGCTTATAATGTGCCCCCTCTTAAACTCTGGAAATTGAGTAAAACTTTGTAGAGGTATGTCTAGCACTCTAGTGAGCTCTCACAAAGAGGTACACTAGCCAACATAGCCTACAGGAACTTTTTTTTTTTTTTACATCCTTTTGTGGAAAGATCCAGTGTCTAATCAGACCACACCTGTAATTATATACATGTCTGTTTGAGACTGCATGCCAGGTTTTGCAGCACTTTTTAGGTCAACATTGTATTTTAAACTCTAGACCAGGGGTCACTAATAGGCGGGCCGCGGTCCGGGTCCGGACCCAGATGTTGTCCAATGCGGACCCAAACCGATAAACTAAATAAGAAGGATTTAATTCTGACAGTATTTATTTAAAGCGGTGGGGGAAAAACGCCTTTATAAAGAGATAAAGAGAAGAGAACTGACGGAA
Source organism: Astyanax mexicanus (assembly GCF_023375975.1). Classification (NCBI taxonomy): domain Eukaryota; kingdom Metazoa; phylum Chordata; class Actinopteri; order Characiformes; family Acestrorhamphidae; genus Astyanax; species Astyanax mexicanus. The sequence continues at coordinate 22,607,039 of NC_064412.1, read as the reverse complement.
AAACGAGAACGGGCGGAAACTGAAGACATATATATAAATATATATATATATTTTTTTAAATAGGATATAGCACTGAATCATAACACAAGTTAAACAGGGCGACAGTGCGGACCTTTTTCTAGAAATTTTCTTTAACTGGACCGAACTGAATTCAAATTAAAAAACCCTGCTCTAGACGATCAACCCACCTAAAATACCCGGGTTGTAGTGGTCCTCATGAAGGATTAAATGAATCCCAGCCCCTCCACAGCCCTGCTCTGACCTCCCTCATCACTAATCAATATTAAATAAACACAGCCTGATGCCAGCAGTCATGTCATTTAGCATAAACACGTAAAAAAAAAAAAAAAATACTCACATCGGAGAGACTGACTGGTTGGCAGGCATCACTTGCGATTTGAAGAAGAATTTTGAATAGATTGGCAGATGACATTTTGTACAGAGCGCCTGTCTCATACTAAGGCCGTCCCACTCAGCCATCCATCTGATTAACCTTTCGCTGGCAGGCACGTTATAATCATATCAATCGGTTTATGTTGAATGCATTACAGAGCCAATCATGGGCAGTCTGGAGTCTTGACGCCACTTGTTCTGGAGCTTCTGGGCTTTTAGACGATAAGCAGTTGGCTGCATATGCACTGTAGACACACTCATATGCACACTTACACAACATGTATAGGACTATTTCTGCGCTGAGTTTTCTCTTCCTATATATTACTAGGGGCGCACTATAAAAATACAGAAACTTTCTCTATCCAAATTTCACCAGATACAACCGGAAGTCAGTGATGCAACAGTCTCCTTTTATCAATACATTTTTGTGTAGTTAAGGTTGGATTAAATAAATGATGTTGGACAAACATATAATACCTACATCTAATTATCACATCAGGGTACTACTTTATTGCTGTTTTTAGCAAAAGAAAAATTCACACTGTTCTCATTTCCCATTATATATCTGTCCAGTATCATTTATTTTTGGACCATTGACTCCTGTTAGAAATCTGATAATAATTCTTGTAAGTTTTAATATCTCAGTTAGGGGTGTGCCATATAATATCGTATTCAATAATACAATTTAATTTTCATTTTGTTGCAGTAGTGTATTATCATTTTTTTAATTCAGTGTTTTGTCATATCACCAAAAATATTGTTATCGCAAAAATACTATGAATTATTTAAATATTATAATATTATTTTAGGGTCATGTTGCCCACCCCTAATACCAAATATTTGTTGTGCAGCTAATGCAGTATTATATTATATTATGGTTTAGATAATGTTAAAACAGCATTATATGAGAATTGGCATTCCCCTGCAACCATGCAGTGTAATTCATGCTGTGAGCCCTTTGTGGAATTTTGGATTTTTTTTTTCTGTTACTTTGTTAAAAGCAACAGTATAAATATAAATTATATATGTAGAAAATAATGCATTTTTCCAGAGGGAAATATTAGAAAGGATTGATGGGTATTAGTATCAAACTAGTGTCAGTAGCAAATGCTGCATGTGATATTCAAGGGGACATAAACAAAATAATCCAAAAATATCCAATGATAGCCTTTGTTTAGATGCTTATGTAAAGGGAAGAACTTTTAATAGAAGAAAAATCTCATCAATATTTTACCAAATAATTTTTTCCTGTAAGATTTTAATAGTGACTGAAAATAAGTGATAAAATGTCATCTTTAATTGTGTTTCTCTTAATATGGAGATCTAACTGCATTCATTGTTATTTCTACTACTTTCAGTGGTTTAAAATGTTGAGGAGGACGAGGAGGCTTCTGCAAAAATACAACTATTCTGATACACAAACAAGTTACATGTATAATGTATAGAAGTGATGCTCTCGAGCTTGAACAGCAGGGAGTGCTGAAGCTGCTGTGACTGCACTCAGAGCTGTAGCAGGTGGCAGCAAGTGGGGAAAAAAAGCTAGAAGAGCAAACAGTCAATGCCAGAAGCTTACCTGTCAATTTCTGCATACCTTGCACTCTTACATACGTCTGTGCTGCTGTGTCTGTGTCTGGGAGGGATAAGGGTATTATTCTTTATGTATTGTTTACCTCTTCAGCTTTGTGTGAGCCAGAGCTCTGACAGATCATGAGGATCCATGTGTCTGCGAGGTTCAGCAGCTTCTTCCCACCCAGAATCAGCCTAATTGCTTCGACCTGTTCCTGCTCTAAGCTCTTGGAGTGGCAAATAACATTATACTCTAGTCCCTGAGCTGAGCCCAGACACATCCTCCCATCGATCTACACTGTGTGCTCTACCTGTGTTAAAGGATTAGGCTATAGCTGCATTCTGCAGACCCACACACTCACACAGTACTAATGTGTTTAAGCAGACACTGGTGCTCAATAAGAGATAACAGAGGAGCAAGGGAGGAAAGAGAGGGATAAATAGAGTGACAGAAAGAGGGAACAGGATGATTGGGGGAAGTGATTGGCAGGTTAGAGGAGGAGTCAAAGATAGGGCTAAGTATCGTTGTAAAAATTTCAATAGGATATAATACTTTGAATTCAATACTGATACTCAAAGGAAATTTTGAGTATCAGTTTTCTAAATTGTAACAAAAAAAAAATACAAAAAGCACGTACCTGAGTAATCTCATTGTAATATTGTCATCGCGAGAGGCTGCCATCTTTTTTTTATCAGCTTTACTTGTGCTTGAACTATAAATCTTTTTTCTAAGAATACTGCTGTATCCAGTTCCATTTTTAAATATATATTTTTAAAGAAATATAAACTTAAAATGCTCACTCTTTTCTGACTGATGGAATCACATACTGTGGAAAAAAATCAGCTTCAGAATTTTTTGGGTACAACAAAGTCCCCCCAACCCCACCTCCCTCAAAAGAAATGAATTTGCTGTAATTTCTATAGTTTTTACAGTAACAATAATAAACAGTATTTTGCACAAATATTTGTAAAAGTTTTATTGTACTATCCTTAAGTTCCTGAAGGTTGATCATTTGTTGCTGAATATATTAATGGAAACGATATATCTCTTTTTTATTTTTATTATTTTTCATTTTTTATTAACTTGAGTGCAGATATCAAATAGTGCACATATTTAAATGCAAGTAAAAGAGTCAGCTTCATATTGGCAAAATTTTATTTTATTTTTATTAGTTGAGTCAGTCACCTAAAAATGTATTCAAATCATGATTTGTATTTTTATTTCTTCTTTATTTCTATTTATTTTTATTTTCCTTTATTTAGTTGGAGGCTTGTAATAATATTGTAGGGTTTTTTTTTGGCAGAGAAACAAAGTCTAGAGACTTTTTATTGTATTGTAGTATCTCAGGGCAGCTAGAGAGAGAGAGACGGAGCGAGCTCCTGATAGACATCAGCACAGCGACGATGTGATGACAGTTTGAAGGAAAATGAAGTGTGAATGAATCTTTAGAAGTAGAGTCAGACTTTAGAGCACTTCGACATGTTCTTCGACACTTTGACACATCTCTGTTTGTGCTATCCTCGTATTCACTCTGCTACTGTGTGTGCACCAGGGCATTATCATTTTTATGTAACCTAGCTGTGTATGCTTTCTGAAATTTTATGTTTGTGTATAATGTGAAGTATCGAAAATAAGCACCTTTAATAAGCAGCTGCAAGTCTTAAACTGTAGAGATCCTTAAGTCTTAACATTAAAATGGTGAGGTTTTGATTACATTAGTATGGAAACGAGTGAATGTGAAGTAAATAAACAAATTAAAAATTGTATAAGGTACAACATCCTTCTTTTCCATGCAAGTCTGAACAATATCCAATCTGTTGTTACACAGCTTACATGCTGTTAGCAGTGCTGTAAGAAGCAAGCGGCAGACTGATGAGGCGTGACTGAAGAACTGACTGAGCCTTGGCTCTCAGTTTAAAAATGAAGGTGTCATTCATCACAAATTGAACAGCATGTCCTTGTGTATGAAGATGATCTGTTTTAGTGTTTTAAGGTTTTTTAGCCTGTTTTATCATCTTAAAAGAGAAACTGTCTCCATCTGAGCAAGTATTATAAGCCTTGATACAGGATACAGGAGTCGTTTTTCCTGGTGTCTGATGTTGGGCTATTTGACGGCAGACATAAATGTATTCCTCACATCAGAACTGGGGTGTCACATTTTCAATAAGAGCCAATTACAGCTGTGTCCTGTCAACTGATTTTGATGTTCAGAGCTACTTTAGCATAATGGAAAACAAGCACAGAAATTGAACATGCTTGTTTTTTTTATACACTATATTGCCAAAAGTGTTTGCTTACCTATTTAAATCATTACTAATCACTTCCATGGCCACAGGTGTATAAAGCCAAGCACCTAGTCATGCAGACTGCTTCTACAAACATTAGGGAAATAATTAGTACCTTTCTGAACTGAAAATGAGCAGACAAATACATTTTTAACTGCATTGACTAAATGTGTAATTTAAATGAGGGTATCCAAGGCTTTGCTTAGGACATATGGATGAGAGATGGTGCATGGCTTTTAGAGGCTTCTCTGCAGTCAGTACGGTCTGGAACAGTTCCGGATAATGGAAAAACTGTCATGTATTAGGTTTAAAAGAGAATTTTCCTCTGTGGTTTAAATTTTTAATAGCCATCTAACAGCTACGCCTGAAGTCAGGCCTTTAATCTGGCATTTTCCCAATTGCCTGTCGTTCCCTCTCATCTTATCAATTACTTTTGATGCCTCTGTCTTCACTGTTTCCCTGATTACCCTGATTACAATAGGCCTACAAAATAAATTGCTTGTTTATCATTATTGCAGTGTTGGACTTTACAATACGGATGTTGCCAAAGCCAGTAATTATGCACATCAGTCTCTAACCAATTACTGACTGGTTTTGTTATGTGCTATGATTATTCTTTGGTTTATTATAAATAAAATACCTTATGCTGTGTTGTGGATACTGGCATAAGCTATTCATAAATATTCAAGTATTGCTTTATTAAAAAAAAAAAAAGTCAATGCTTATGAATGTGCTATAAAACCCTTATGAAGGTACTCTTCAAATATTTTATGTTGCCAAATATTTTCTCTAACAAAGACTGTAACCATATCATATCTAAAGGTTAACAAATATTCTGTTTTATTTATTTATTTATTTTTTTAAAGTTGCATTTTGGCTCTCAGCATAATTGATTTTACCAAATTGAAAACCTCTGGAATATAATCAAGAGGAAAATGTGTGATCACAAGCCATCAAACCAAGCTGAACTGCTTGAATTTTTGCACCAGGAGTGGCAAAAGGTTATTCAAAAGCAGTATGTAAGACTGGTGGAGGAGAATATACCAAGATGCATGAAAACTCTAATTAATTAAAATTAAAACGGTTATTTCATCAAATATTGATTTCTGAATTCTTAAAACTTCATGAATTTGAACTTGTTTTCTTTGCATTATTTGAAGTCTAATAAATGCCCCAAATGACAATATTTGTATTTGGAATTTTGGAGAAATGTTGTTTGTAGTTTATAGAATAAAACAACAATGTTCATTTTACTCAAACATATAACTATAAATAGCAAAATCAGAGAAACTGATTCAAAAACTGTGGTCTCTTATTTTTTTCCCAGAGCTGTATATATATTTATTATTATTTATTTTTTTCTTCTTACTTTTAGCCCTGATGGATATCGGCACATTTTGCATTCTTGAAGAGATCATATAAATGAAACCTGACCATAGAAAGTGAAATCTATTATGAACAGCAGATATCTATTCATTGTTCTGTTTCAGCAGCTTGTGGTGTAATAGACTACCCCGTTCTCCTACATATTCCTCTGTATAACATGTCTCCCATTAGAATTTTCCTATCCCTCACCTTGATAAATGGCCACTATCCTACCGGTACAACGCACTGCTGTACAGTGTGAGTTATCCCCAGCACTTGATAATAGTCCCTCTGTGTCTGGGTTTGCTTTTAAATGAACACTTTTCGTGACAGCCCCACGTTCTTCCTCCCGGTCCAGCTGTGCACAGCTGTTCCTGCACACTTCTTGACAAAGAATTATGCACTCATTAATATTTAAGATCTGGCATGGGCTGGTTGGCAAATGCATAATTAATGCACACAAGGGTGTGACCCCAGTCTCGCCACTCAGCCGGCCTACTGTCCTCGTCGACTGCTTTTATTAATGACTCTGGTATTTCTTTTCTGCTTAAAATCAGGCTGTGTAGAGGGGTTTTACAGAGGACAGGGTTCAGGGTTAACAGCATGCCACGATTTCTCTATTAATTTAAATGTAGTAAGTCGATTTTAAACCAATTGTGTGCAAGTATTAAAGGTGCAATAGAGTGCACTTGACTGGTCAGTATTTGATCTTATTCTGTAAGGTATGGAAAATTATTATTTGGCTTTGGTTAGTGAAACAAAAGCCCAGATATTGTTTTATAAATTCTTTTACAGATCTGTTATATTGCCTTGTAATGAAAACACGCTCTGCATTTTTCTGCTGGATTATGGCAGCTCCAATGACTCACATATGTAATGTAGCACATCCTAGCCTAGCATTGCATAGTAGTGCAACAAATATTTCTTTCAGGGTTTAATTGAAAAACTTCAACTAGCTAAAGAGGATCGGATAGTCAAATTCACTTTTAGTTTAGCACCTGATCGCCTTACCAGCTTCCTCCAGTCGTCCCTTCTGTGATCGGTCTAGCGTATTTAGGGCCCTATAGTACCAATCTATAAGCAAACCATCAACCGCTCACTATGCAGCTTGATTGAGGGTGTCAGTGTGTCTTTGCTCACATAATGACGGGTAAAGTATACCTTTCGCATGAACTAATTCACTTAGTTATTCATGGGTTTGTTTGGGGTGTAACGTGTAGTAAACCTATCAGCATTTCCCTTGTGCTCTGACTTTGATGCATTGCTATTTCAGGGGTGCAGCTACCTGTATGTATCCAACGCTTCTCAGCAGAAGAAACTGACCTGCTTGTTCATTATGTTCATTGTTAATGTAAAAGTTAGCATAGCTGCCAACAGGCATGCGCTATGGGTTTGTGCACTGCTGTGTTCATGTGTGCATAGGAAGCAGTTGCAAGGGGTTAACACATGTTGGGCATCTATCTAGGTTGTTTTCAGTCAGTGGGACACCTGGGTTTTCCGTTGCAAAGATAGCAATATGCCAGAAATTTACCGGAACATAACACATTTCCAGACTACCACTTCCATCAGCGTAGATATATTCACAAACACCTTTGCTATTTAAACAATGCAGGTGGAAGGCGTGAAATGAGACGGCAGTTGGCAGGGTGTAAGATAGCAATAGGGAATCTCAGTGATCCTTGTGTAGGGTTTAAGACTTTTTAAGGCTTTTTTTGGCCTGTTTTGACATGCTTTGTCCTCTTTGGCTTCTGTTTGAATACCCACAACTGCACTTTCTCTGGTTGGCCCTTTAACATTTTCCAGTTGCCTGTTGTTAGCTTTTAGACTTTTTTTAGCAACAATTTTACAGTGTCCCAAATTAACAAGTATGTTTTACCTTTCTTTAATTTTGGTACTGTATTTAAACTTTGAGGGCATGAATTAAAAAAGACCATTACAGAATTGTAATAGTGATTTGCAGTGTGTCTGTTTTTGCAGGCTAGTTTTAGTTGTGATGGATATTTAGTACTTTTATGCACTAAACTCTATTTTTTCTCTCTTATATAAGTCCAAAAAAAACTTTAACATTTTCAAAGGCTTATTTCTGATTATGTTTTCTTTAATAATACAGAATGAACAGCAAACATCACTAAAAATGATTGGGAAAATGTAGCCAGTTGTTTAAAGGACACATGACACTACCATATAGACATGACAAAAAAAAAATAGTCAGAATAGAAACTTACGGTGGAACTTTTTACACAGTTGTTTACATTAGTTTGCACTGCTCGCTTTTTCAACTTTTGGTAGTTATGACATCATGCCATGTGTGTTAACTCTGAACTGGCCTCTAGTGCATTTATTGCTAAATATACATTTCATTTTGTTTAGTAATAGGTACATAATTTGACACAAAACTCTTAATTTTCACATGTAAAGGGAGAATAAATAAGCCTAAGTTGAATTAAACTAATGTAAATTAAATAAAACAAATAGAGCAACATATTTACCAATATCTTGACGATTAGTTGTGAACTGTTGAATCTAATCTTAGCTAAAAAAAAATGTTTAAGACAATAGAAATTTACAAGATAAAATTTACAACTTCCAGAATAAGAAATCTCTATTAGGCATGTAGGCGATAAAAGTGGTTCTTCATGTTCTCCTCAGCTCCAAAGGCCATAGAGTCTGTAGAAAACTAATCTTGGGTTCTCTCCTGCTCAACAAATTATAAAAGAAGCTCTTTCTCGCTGTTGTACAAAACACTCCACTTAAATCCTCCATCAGTGGACATCTATTGTCTCTTCTCCTTGTTTTTTTTTTTTTGATGATTTATTTATCTGTAGTGTTTTTTAATGGGCTGAGCATTCAGAAGAAGACTGAACAATAGAGGGCCAGTGATCAAAGGCTTTTCCTCTCAGTAGCTCATCTATTATTTTGTTATTTTAAAGAGTGTTTTTGTGTAGAGGAGGTTTGCAGTAAAAGAAGGAGGAGATGCTGATGAAGGGAATGAGTTTAAGATGTTGGGATGTAGTCTGTCTGTTGGGCATTTACAGTTGTGGTCAAAAGTTTACATACACTTGTAAAAAAACATAATGTTATGGCTGTCTTGAGTTTTCAATAAGTTCTACAACTCTTATTTTTCTGTGATAGAGTGATCGAAACACATACATGTTTGTCACAAAAAACAGTCATAAAATTTGGTTCTTTCATAAATTTATTATGGGTCTGCTGAAAATGTCACCAAATCTGCTGGGTCAAAAATATACATACAGCAACATTAGTATTTGGTTACATGTCCCTTGGCCATTTTCACGGCAACTAGGCGCTTTTGGTAGCCATCCACAAGCTCCTGGCAAGCTTCAGGTCGAATGTTTGACCACTCTTCTTGACAGAATTGGTGCAGTTCAGCTAAATGTGATGGTTTTCTTGCATGAACCCGTTTCTTTAGCACTGTCCACATGTTCTCAATGGGGTTTAAGTCAGGACTTTGGGAAGGCCATTCTAAAACCTTAATTCTAGCCTGGTTTAGCCATTCCTTTACCACTTTTGATGTGTGTTTTGGGTCATTGTCTTGTTGGAACACCCAACTGCGCCCAAGACCCAACCTTCGGGCTGATGGTTTTAAGTTTTCCTGCAGAATTTGGAGGTAATCCTCCTTCTTCATTATCCCATTTACTTTCTGCAAAGAACCAGTTCCACTGGCAGCAAAACATCCCCAGAGCATAATACTACCACCACCATGCTTGACAGTAGGCATGGTGTTCCTGGGATTAAAGGCCTCACCTTTTCTCCTCCAAACATATTGCTGGGTGTTGTGGCCAAACAGCTCAATTTTTGTTTCGTCTGACCAGAGAACTTTCCTCCAGAAGGTTTTATCTTTGTCCATGTGATCAGCAGCAAACTTCAGCCGAGTCTTAAGGTGCCTTTTCTGGAGCAAGGGCTTCTTTCTTGCACGGCAGCCTCTCAGTCCATGGCGATGTAAAACACGCTTGACTGTGGAGACTGACACCTGTGTTCCATCAGCTTCCAAATCCTTGCAGACCTGCTTCTTGGTGATTCTTGGTTGACTCTTGACCATCCTGACCAATCTCCTCTCGGCAGCATGTGATAGCTTGCGTTTTCTTCCTGATCGTGGCAGTGACACAACTGTTCCATGCACTTTATACTTGCGTATAATTGTCTGTACAGTTGCTCTTGGGACCTGTAGCTGCTTTGAAATGGCTCCAAGTGACTTCCCTGACTTGTTCAAGTCAATAATTCGCTTTTTCAGATCCACACTGAGTTCCTTTGACTTTCCCATTGTAGCTTTTGTAGCTGAGTCTAATCACTGGGTCAAATGAGCCCTATTTAAATGGGCTCATGAGAAGTCAACAGCTGTAGTCAATCAGAATCACTTACAAGAAGTGAAGAGGCCATGACATGAAGCTAATTTGATTGACACAACTCGCTACATCACCAAAATTGACAAATTTTGTTGCTGTATGTATATTTTTGACCCAGCAGATTTGGTGACATTTTCAGCAGACCCATAATAAATTTATGAAAGAACCAAATTTTATGACTGTTTTTTGTGACAAACATGTATGTGTTCCGATCACTCTATCACAGAAAAATAAGAGTTGTAGAACTTATTGAAAACTCAAGACAGCCATAACATTATGTTTTTTTACAAGTGTATGTAAACTTTTGACCACAACTGTATGTGTAAAAGCTTGATAAATTTGGCTTGTTAAAGAGCATCACCAAGCAAATGACTGGAAAATGTAGCCAAATCTCAGTCTGGGAGCCGGTTGTGTTCTTTTGATCATGTTTGGCTTTACATAAAAATAATGCCTGCATTGGTAAAATACTCTGCACATTAAAGTGTGTTCCTATTTCCAGCACAACTGGTCCGACCAATGTACAGTTCCAGTCAAAAGTTTGGACACGTCTTCTCGTTCAATGTTTTATTGTTATTTTCTTAAATGGTAAAATTAATACTGAAGTTATCCATAATTAAACAAACTAAAATACTCTGTTTAGATGGCTCCTATTTGGGGTGCTGTTAACTTGCATTTTCTGAGGCTTATCCTGTGCAATAGAGGTAATTCTTGGTCTTTCGTTTCTGGGGCGGTCCTACAATTTTCATGGTCTTTGCGACTGCACTGGAGGATACTTTTAAAAGATTTTAAAGATTTTTTTCGTATTGACTGATCTTTATTTTTTATTATTTTTTTTTCTTTACTTAGTTGAGTAGTTCTTGACATAATATGGATTAGAACTCTACCTCTTCAAAACTCACACATAAAGAGGACAAGAAATTCAAGTAATTGACTCTAACAATTTCAGCACAGCTGTTAACTGAAAGCCGTTCCAGGTGACTCTACCTCATAAAGCTGATTGAGAAAATGCAGAGATGTGCAAATCTCTCATCTAAGCAAGAGGTTCTACTTTGAAGAATCTAAAATATATATATATCCTACTGAGACCTGAACGCTTGCTTGGTGTGCATTTTTAATTTATCATATCTATGTGGGATCAGAAGGACTGAACAAGTTTAAAAACTACATTTTGCTATTGTACAGAAAGTCTACAGTAAGTAAATAAACTAGTTTCAAACGTAAAATTGGATGAGAATTTTTACCTGGCCCATGTTTCTGTCTGGACTGGCTGTAGAAGCCTGTGACTGGGATTCCCACCATCTTATTTTTAATCAATTGAGAGTAATGTTGTCATGCAACCACCAGATGGTACAGGCAGTGTCTCCATATGAGGACAAAGGGTTAACTTTTTTTTAGAAATGTAGGATCATGATGCAGAAATGTAATGTCCTCATAAGAGGACAAAGGGTCTCAAGAGGATATATATTCTAGTTAAACACTTTTTTTCATAGTTTTGCATTAATTAATGAAACAAAATATGAAAAAACACTACATTTAAGGTGTGTATGTACATTTGAATGGTAGTAGAAATCATTCACACATACAGAGATGCATACTAGGTTTGCCATGGTCCATGCCATTGATTTAACATGATGATCAAAAGAGGGGATTCCAAAGTGTTTCGAGAGGAGGCAGCAGCACAGCCAGCTAGTGATGCAATGAGTAGTCGAAGTAATCGAAGACTGAAAATAGAGCATCCTGATTGGTTTTAGTGTAGGCGGGACTTGCAGTGTGAGACAGAGCGGTAAAAAAGAAGCACATAAAGTTTATTAACAGCGTAGCTCTGATTGTCCAACAAACCCAAACAAATTGCATTTGACTCTACAATACTGTAGTCTATCTTTGCTGCATGGAGTAAATAACGACAGTTTGTTTTGAACACTGACTTCTATATATTATATATATATATATATATATATATATATATATATATATATATATATATATATATATATATATTATTATATATATTGTGTAGGTTAAACGACTGCAGAAAGCATGATAAGTTGAGTTTACGAGATTAACTTTTTTAATTAATATTACTAACATTAGTTAAAGAAGCTGAATAAGTGTTAGGGAAACACTATTCTGTCCTCTCTATTAAAGTTGTTATAGTAACTAATATGTAACTATCAAAATGTACTGCTCAATTTACTTTGTTTATGTCCTAAACTGGAGGGATACTGAATAAAGGTCCACAATTTTGAGTGTGAAATTAGATCCTGATCCAATACTAATAATTACGGGCTGCTCTAACAGATTCATTTTCTAGATCATGCTTTGATTGTAGCAAAAAAGTGGTTCTTCTTTTCTGGAAGGGGAAAGAGTCCCTATCAGTTAATAGATGGTTATTGGAACTGACTGAAATGCTGGCCTATGAGAGGCTTCGGTTTATGTTAAAATGTAAACTATTCAAACTGTCTTTTTAGAAAAATTTGGGATCCCTTAATTTTTTTTTTTTTTTTGATGATATATGATATATAATTTTGTTGTTGTTGATGATGAGGTTTATAGGTGGCAGCACGTGGGAGAAAAAGCAGGATGGGGAGGTTGGGTTGTGTTTTTTTTTTATTATTATTATTATATTATTTTTTTCCCTTTTCCTTTTTTTTTTTCCTTTTCCTTTTTTTTGTTTCATATAATCATTCTTAAAATTAGCATAAAATGTACTGCACTAAAAAAAGGCCCTAAATGTTTAACAGTCGAGGTGCAGTAAAACATACATTGAATCAGGAAGCTCACCTATTAGAAAGTTCAAACAGAAGGCATGACAAAAAATAATCACGACAAATTAATAAACTAACCGTCCGATTAGTCGACTACTAAAATAGATATTAGTTGCAGCCCTACAACCAAACTGCTGGAATACACACTTCGCTAATGGCTAACTGTTAGCTTTTAATGTCTAACTGTTAGCTATAGTCTTTCAATGTGGTCATCTAATGTTCTATGTGGTCATTAGCAACACTTTTCTAAGTAGATATGAGTGTTTTAAAGCAGATAACACACTAAAATGTGCTGGTGTCAGCCTTTAAAAGCATGGTAACAGCAACAATGTGAAGCCTTTCTGTGCACATAGATCATGCCTGTTTTTGTGTTGTTGTTTTTTCTGCCTGTTGCAGGGAGCAGCCCCTTGGACAGCCCACGCAATTTCTCCCCCAACACTGCAGCCCACTTCTCCTTTGTGCCCGCCCGCAGGTAAGAGACGGCCCACTTTCAGCCTGGTGGTAGAAGCTGAATGTATTATAGCTATTATTATAAAAACATCACTAACCTTCCTTTTTTTTAAGATTTGAATTGCTTATTGGAATTCACACGTTTTTCAGAAATCAAAGTGGATTGTTTTATTCTCATGGATTTAACAGTCTGATTTAGTGTCTGTCCTGCTGGTCATTAATCACAGCGTGTTCAATTATTCCATCATTTTCTCCATTTCCCTCAGTAACTTTGAATAATGACAAGGCAGATGCTAATAAGTGAATCTGTTCTAAACGGCAGACAAGAATTATTATGGAGGGAGAATTAACATATGAAATGGACAGACAGAATGGATGATTTCATGCAGAGTGAAAGGAAACAAGAGGGTTTGTACAGAGCCTCATTCTGCAGTCAGTCAATAAGCCACCAGCGCCATCTAATGGAGAATGGTGGTATTAGAGAGATGGTCTTCTGGTCGGCTGAATATGAAATCCTCCTGAGTGGGGAAATCAGCTTCAGTTTCAGCTTTGTTATGTAATTGGAGATGTTGGAAAATAATTATAATGTTTAAACACAAAAACAAGCATGTCCTGTCCTCTTTCCCTCACAGCCATGGCCACAGGGCTGACAGGTACTTTTTTTATTTTTTTTACATAATTGTGTCTTTTCCAGCATCCATGTCAATCCAAAACATTGTGCTTCATCCTATTAAAGCCTGGTACACACTACACGAGTTTAAAAATCTCACAAGATTTAGGAAATTAGATAAAATCTCACTCTTAACATCAGATCTCCTGTATTTAAATGGTGCATGTATGAATGAAAAAAAATTCTACACCCCAAATCTCAGCTTTTTATGCCCATGCATGTAAGCAAGGGTGTGGAGAGGCTGCTCCTTGTTATAAATGTGTAATTTAAGTGAAGGCTGTGGATGAAGTTCTGGATAAGAAAACAAACATTAAATATTTTGCAAAGATAGCAGACAGGGATTAAGTTTGATCTTAGACAACACAGCATTTTAAATGAATATTCAAAAATAGTCTTGACTTGTCTATGACTAAGGCTTAATCTTTTAAAAATGATTGGTCCCATATATGGTTTACATGTGTAGGTGATACAAACCCCTTTTTTCTGCAGTAAAATAACATTTATAAAAAAAAAAATACATTCTGAAAATTTGAGAGCTTTAAAATCTCCTACAGGACATTTGGGCTGGAAGCTGCCTGTTCGCTATCTACTAAACTTCATAATTCCAGGAACCAAACCCAAATTCTGCAGTTCTGCAAGTTTGAAAAAAGTTCAGGAAAAAGTCAATTTTATGATTTTATTTATTATATATATTTTTTTTTTCAAATTTTCTATTACAATTACAGTTATGCTTTTCAGTGATGTTCCTTATCAATCATGGAAGCTTTTAATGTAATGCTTAAATAGAAATACTCAAGATTTGGTGGTGTAATGTCAGGCAGATCATTGAGAAAAACCCTGGACTGTTAAGGGGTTAATCCCTGTCGGAAAACTGACATAAGTGTATCATCCGTTACTGGCTTCTGTGCAAAGTTTTACTTTAATTGTCATTAATTGTCATTATTTAGCTAGGCTGTTATTTTTAAAAATATGTTAATTGATTTTGCTGCTGATTGTATGATACTGGAGCAGTGGCCTCACAGTTTCAGTCATAAATATCACATGCTTGAAAATATCAGAGGGTAACTGATCAGCTCAGAAGCTCAGTTGAAGTTTTAGAATAGATCTGCGGGACACTCACTTTCGAAAACACCTCACAGCCAAGAAACTTCACTTTACAAAATTTGTAGAAGGGTAAAATTGGGGTTAAAATCAAGCTAAAAGTTGTGAAGTGTGCACCAGGCTTAAAACAGGCAGTCAGACCAATCTTAATTACATAGTCTTTAGAATTTTGTTGGTAACATTGGGTATAATATTGTTCTCAATTTTTATTTTTTTTCCTAATAAACAATATAGGCAAATTCTAGGGGTTTAATCAAAATACTGATTGCTAGGCCTGTCAGGATATTTACTTTTTTGGCTGGATTGTACAATACATAGACGTGATTTTAATACCTTTTGCTGACCTCAATGTTACCCCTTATGTTTACTTTGTGTAATGGTACTTTGTTTAGGAACAGTGGTTTTAGGTCATTTGTTTTTTGCTAGATATATTTAAACTTTTTTTTTTAATTTTTCAGTTTCAATCTTTTAAAAATAATATGTTAATGCATTAATAATCTATCATACTATAATTATGTCAATGTCATGAAATAGTCTTGACAGAATGACTAACATTATTTAGTGCATTTATTTCTAGGACAATATATCATGACAGGCCTAATGATTACCCTGGTAAATACATTAGGATCAAATTCTTAACTTTAGGGTTAAATATGAATATACTGGCTGAGCAAGTTGAAACTTTAAATTATACGTTAAGTTAGTCATTGTTGATATAGTGTGCTTGAATATGTGGGGCTTAAAAGTTTCTGAACCCTTCAGAATTTTCTATATTTATGCATAAATATGACCTAAAACATCAGATTTTTCTTCTAGTTTCTTTATTTTCTTAATCTAATTTTTTTTTTTTTTAAAGCTGATAAAGAGAATGTTTATTTTTTGAGGAAAATTATCCAGTATTACATATTTGTGAGTGGCAAAAATATGTTAACCTTTGATTTCAGAAATATTGAAAATTCTAAACGGTTCACAAACTTTTAATCACCACTATATGACAAGTCAAAAGATGTCTGACTGCTTGTATTGTAATTTTAATGTGTGCATGTTTGCATTATCATTATTACGCATGTTCCCATCAGTCTGCATTGTGCTCTTTAAACCATTGCATTGTTTCTGTGCACACCTGTGTGCGCATGCATGTGTTTCTTTCTCATTTGGAAGGATCCTCTTGTGTTATGTCATTTAAGCCAACTCTGCAGAACAAGTGGCTTTGTTATGAAGAAGAAAATCATGAAAACTTTTCTTTGATTCTTATTATTTCTCCTTTTTTAAACCAGTTATCTAGTTTAAAGGTATTGGTATGAAGAAACTCACTGTGTATTTCTGCTCTTGTTTTTGTTTAAGAACGGATGGCCGCCGCTGGTCCCTCGCCTCACTGCCCTCCTCAGGGTACGGAACCAACACTCCCAGCTCAACTGTCTCTGTAAGTATAGACTGTGTGGCTGTTGTGTTTGTGTGTTTTAGTGATTGTGTGCGTGTGTAATGCAGTGGTGTGCAGTGAGGCCCTTCTAACCCTTCAGAGAAGGGGTGACGATAGGCGTATGTAAATCTTTACATAATATTTAATCAGGAAATATATATTATAGTTATTGTAAACTATAAGCATATGTTTTATAAATTAACTAAAATAAAAAACAGCAACTAATTAGCATACAAAGCATTAGTCTGTGTTTTTCAGCGGTATTGACCAGTCAAAGCTTTTTAAAAGGGTGTAGTAATGAGTATATTAGCAAAGTCGCAGGAAAATCTAACCAATCAGATTCATGATTTTCACTCCGGGGGTGGGGCCATGGCTGTCTAACCCCTTCTCGGAGCTCTGCTGAAGGGGTTACACGTTGCTTAGTGTAAAAGGCAGAGAAGGGTTGCAGAAGGGTTACCCACTATATTAACTGCACGCCACTGGTATAATGTGATTGAATGTCCCCCTGCCTGTGTTTGCCTCCCGATTGGTAAAATAGCCCTCGCACAGCTATGTTACCCTTGCG
The DNA here is from genome assembly GCF_023375975.1 of Astyanax mexicanus. NCBI lineage: Eukaryota > Metazoa > Chordata > Actinopteri > Characiformes > Acestrorhamphidae > Astyanax > Astyanax mexicanus. The sequence continues at coordinate 22,590,094 of NC_064412.1, read as the reverse complement.
TTTGATCTCTGTACCAGTCCTTTCCCTCATGGTTTATCCCATTGACCTGCAGTGGGATAACCTCCGGCTTCAAAGCAGCTTTCTATGGCCTGAAGAAGCGCCAGTGGCCTTCTATTGACGCACTTTCTTCAAAAGAACTCAGATTCTCATGCTGCTAGCTGTTCTGTCTGCAGTCCTCAGGCCTGAAACGATTTATGATGCTTACAAAAATATTTTCAGAGTCGTACCAAGTCTTACCAAGGCTTGAATATTATTCACAAGTATTTTTGAGGCATCTGCTACAAAGAAAATAAGAAAATAAATTAGAAAAACATCCAGTTGACCACCTTTAAAATAATCAAAATGATCTGTAGGTCCAATCATGTCTTCTAATCTGGCTGTACATTGCAGTCTCGTAATCAATAACGCAGGCCTCAGATCCCGTTAGCTCAAAGCGCTATCAGCCGATATCTCCCGCCGGTCTGAGTGACAGTTGTCGCAGCTGATGCTGTGCCTTCTGCCCTTGTAATCCCTCCCTCTCTGCTTCTCACAGTCATCATGTTCATCCCAGGAGAAGCTGCACCAGCTGCCTTTCCAGCCCACTGCAGACGAGCTGCACTTCCTCACCAAGCACTTCAGCTCTGAGAGCATCACTGATGAGGAGGGCAGGAGATCGCCAGCCATGCGGCCTCGCTCTCGCAGCCTCAGGTAGACACACAAGCACACGGAGCACTACCTCTACCCTTTGCCCTTTTGATCAGATTCTCCTCATCTAGTTATACTTTGTCAATGTAAAGATTCCTGACAGTAGCCCTTCTGCTGCTGTGCACAAATTGTCAGCCCTCCACTTATACTTTTTAACTATTTAAAAAAAAATAAGACTACCTTAAACCAGATATTGAGGATGCTTTCACACTAGCCTTTTTTCTGGACCCTGGTGCGCTTTTTCCACTGCTTTGTTGTGCTTGGTCAAAGTGTCAAAGCTGCTTTCGAGCCCTTCTCAGGAACTCCTGAAATCACTGGTCTGTGGTTCGCCAGGTGTTGAATCTATCTGAGCTCTGGTTCATGTGGGAGCTCGTCTGATTGGCTTAGAGCATCCATCAAAGATTTGTTGAAACCTGAATTCAGGACTCTCACCATGTGTATAGCAGTTATGTGACCATGTATGAGATCAGTGTTTTATTTATACTACATCTGATATATACTAGTGCATCTTAAAAATTATTAAATATTATCGAAAAATTACTTTATTTCAGTAGTTCAGTTCAAATTGTGAAACTCTTATTATATAGATGTATTACACACAGAGTGATCTGTTTTGATCATTTATATTACTTTATTGTTGATGATTATGGCTTACAGCCAATGAAAAATCGAAATTCAAAATTAGAATATTAGACCAATTGGTTCCTTTCGCAGTGTGGGCAGTGTGCCAAGTCCTGCTGGAAAATGAAATCTGCATCTCCATAAAAATTGTCAGCAGAGGGAAGTATAAAGTGCTGGTAAAACACTGCACTGACATTGGACTTGATATAACACAGTGGACCAACACCAGCAGATGACCTGGCTCTACAAACCATCACTGACCATCAATAAATTTTGCATTTAAGGAAATGGAAATGGAAATCAAGAGACCAGAGTCTGGAGGAAGAGTGGAGAGACACACCGTTCAAGCTGCTTGAGGTCTAGTTTGAAGTTTCCACAATCAGTGATGGTTTGGAGAGACATGTCATCTGCTGGTGTTGATCCACTGTGTTTTATGTGATATAAGTTCAAAGTCAGTGCAGTGTTTTCCTGAAAAATCTGTATTTTTTTTCTGGTGAAGGACTTAAGGTGTAGACATATATATATCTAGGAGAAACCACTTCAGTTTCTCAATCAGTATCTCTGATTTTGCTTATTTATTGGTATATGTTTAGAAATAGCTGACATTAACGAAAAGATGCAGAGCTTTCAGATCTTAAAAATGCGAAGAAATAAGTTTATATTCATAAAGTTTTAAAACTTCAGAAATCAATATTTGGTGGAATATGTTTTCATGCATCTTGGCAAGTTCTACTCCACCAGTCTTACACACTGATTCTGGATTTGGTAAAATCAAACAAACTCATCATTTTCTCTTTTAAACCACTGTAGCAGTTCTATCTTCACAGTACTTTCTTTTGTTGCAATATTTCACACAAAGCCACACATGAAAGAACAGCAGGCAAAATAATTTTAACGTTAACGTTCTTCGCAATTTAACTCTATAATGGATATTTGGTCCAAAGCGCACACACAACCTGTTTTTTTTTACACAGAACACAGGAAAGGTTTCACCCTCAGACTTGCTCTCTGGTTAAGGCCAAACACTTCAGCTTTGACACCAAACTGACAGATTTCACTCCATATGAAGCCTCTTCTTCGGGAACAGAGACATTATTCAGCCTTTGTGTCCTTGTAACTGACATGTCTTCATTCTTCTTCTCTCACTCTGCACTCTCCTCGGCTTTTCCTTTTTTAACCTGTTCATCTTGACCCAAGACAGCTTCTCTCCTGAGCCCCCCTCAGCTGTACACATCCACATGTAGTATTCCCTCCATCCCTCTCCTCTCTCTTTGTCTCTCACTCTACCCCTCTCTCTTTTAGGTTAAGATGACTTATTCAGGAAAGCATGGCCTTCACTGCGGCTCAGTCCGCACGCGCTCAGTGGGGGTTCTACACATCAGAATTATTAAATCCATAAATAATAGATGAGCGCTGTAGACGAGCTATTACCACGTTTTACCCATTATGCCTTTCTAGAACTCTCCATCGCTCGTGCTGAAGGAGGGAGCACAGCCTACCACGGTTAATTAGAAGCGAGGAAACCGAGCAATCATATGCTAATTTCTTGGCCTTGGTTAGCAGACATGCAGAGAGAATTGACAGTGGTGCTTTTTCATTGAGGACTCCTCTCCGCCTTTTCCTCAGAGCTGTAATCTCTGAATACTCAATCACTTGTGCTTATAGTTTTATATACGTATAAATACTAATACTAATAGAAAAAAAGCTAATAATTTTCTGTATGTTTTAGTGCACAATTCCTGTTTCTTTGGATTTTAACAGTTTAGAAAAATATACAATAAACATATTGTGTTTTCTGTGCCATTCATTTTGCACAAGACATTTTGTTTTTCTGGAATGTTAGAACAACAAGAGTCAAGTAAAAAAAAAAAAAAAAAGAAAAATCAATGTTTGTGTAAAATCCTGTAACATTATTTCATTAAGTCTTAAGGTTATGAATGCATACATCAGCTTCTCAGCATCTTCCAGAGAAGGTATACTGCTGAGTTTTGCAATGTCGAATAAATAGAAGAATGCAGTTTTAAATATACTGCATATGTGTACATCAAATGAGAGAGCAGAGTCCAAAATGACCCCTAGGTTTACAGTTTAACCAGGTATAGTGTTTTAATTACCACAGCATTATTACTTGTTTTTATTAGTGGTGTCAGTCGATTAAAACATGATAAAACATCTTCCTTAAAACTAAGCTTTTGATAATGGGCATTTAAATGAGTAAAAGAATGTGTTTTAAAGAGTGTTAGAATAGTATTATTAGTGCCAAATACCTAATTGCATTAATCACAACAAAATTCTGTGACTTAATCATGGATAAAATAATTAAAAAAAAAATTAATGATGGTACTTAACTGTATTTCGGGGAGAAAAAATAATGGCGTAGTGTGATTTACACCTGCCAGACTATATCTTTTTTTACTGTGTTAAAATATCTCAGGGTAGTTTAACTGTATTATAACGTTTCTGGGTAATTCTGTTGCTTTTTATACTAGAATATTGTAATGTGCTGAGTTACTGAGTTTAACTAAGGCTTTTAATTCAGAAAATAAAAGCTAGTGTAGCTCCATATTCCACACTCAACAGCTTGAAAAAAGAAAAAAAAAGCAAACAAAATATATTCACTAAGTCTAATCTGAGCAGAAATAATGTTACATTTTATTTTATTTTTTTTCTTCAATCTATAGGAAAATAGGAAATAGGATGTCTGTGTATTTGTTTGCTGTTAAGGATTTTTTCACTTACTTTAACTTATTCACTTGTTCACAAATCGTAATGAGCCCAACATGCAGTGAATCATCCATCATGGATGTGTCTAGTCTGTAGGTTACGGCCGTCTTCCTGTGAAATATTGCTGTAATGGAGCAATCTGCTGCTAAACGCTAACTGTCATATTCTCAGTGCTTTTATGGCTAACAAAGACATGCCTGAAAATCAGTCTGTCAGAGTTCTAAATGTAAGTCTGGCAAATCATCTGCAATACAGTTTTATTCATACAGTAATACACCAGGTTGAAATTGCCATTTGAATTCCACTGCGATGAAGCAATACTTGTATATTAAAAACTGAATATTTTATTGCCGTTGAATCGGCCCTGAAAGTAGTATTTAACTGAAGTAAATAAAATTTGGAATCAGTTCATTTGTGTTTTGTTTATATAATAAGTGTATAATGCACTACATAATATGTGTATGTACGTTCTTTCACTCTTCAAACACTCACACAAGTGCACACAGCCAATCACAGGTCTTGGTCAATTTTCACCAGCCTTCACCTAGACAAAGTCCTCTTTGTTCTCTCTCTACATGTAGATTAAAGATAAAAACTCTCCATTTGACATATCCAGCAGATCAAATAAAAATCCTGTTTTGCCTGAAACCATAATGAGAATCTCTTTCAAGGTCATTTCTCAAAGAAATGAACACTTTTTTAACAGCAAGGTCGTTTGTCTGCTTCCATTAGAGAAAATAATTACATTTCCTAATTATCATTGGTGGCTGTTATTCCACCACAGGAGCGGCACACTGATCCTTCTCACACTGAATTCTTTATTTAATAAGCATGAAAATTGCTCTAAGACATTTTCTCTCTCAGTTTTTTGTCTGTCATTCTCACACACACACACACACACACACACACACACACACACACACATACTCAGCTTTCTCTTTTTCTCACAGCTAGAGAAAAAGCTCTTGATGTGATTGTTAATGCAGCACCCTTTGGCAATGAATCAATCTCTGTCAGCCTTAACCTTTTCTTACTGCACTCTGAGTTTGATTGCACTTCTTTTACTGAGTTTTTTTTTTTTTTTTTTTTTTTAAACTACACATTCCTGCTATTACGAGACACCTGTAGACAAAAGCCAGTGTGTGTGAATTAGTGTGTGAGAATGTGTTTGTGTTTGCCTCTCTGTGTTGGTGTAGTGAGAGAGATGGCACCCTTGAGGTTGACCTAATGTGCTGCTCAGAGTGTGTTCTCATTCAATTAGGGTTGGTAATAGAGCAGGCAGGCTGTCGATGGATGACTAAAGGCATTACCTCATCTGTGCGTGGTCACATGACCAGTTTCTCTCCAGTTGGCCAGTGTGACTCATCCACAACCCCCTGGACACCCCCGACCCTCTGTTTCTGCCAGCGTTTGTTGTGGGCTATCAGTTACTCATATATTGCCCATTAATCATTCGAGGCTACATAGATTTTTATTTATTGATTGATTTATTTTAAATAAGTGAACATATATTGTGTTTTCATTTTGCAGTGAGTTGCTGAAATGCTAATATTAAACTGTTTATGCTGTGAACTCAGCATTCATCTGCACCCAGATATTTAAGCAACAATATTTTAAATGTGTTGTTTTAGTAGTAGAATGGGACATAAATTCTTTATTAATAATTTTAGCTTTTAAATGTTATAGTTAAAATCACACGTTATTTTATAGCCGATAATAAGACACTGTGAATAAGGCAGAGTGTGCATAAACTGTATGTATTTGGGAAGCTATAGCTAATAGCTAATATCCTTGATGAATTCTCACCTTTCACCCCCCCAAACACACACACACACACACAAAATGCCTTTTGCATAAAATAACACCATACATCCATTGACTGATATGTTATAAAGTTGCTCCAGTTCAATAAGTGGATCCATTCCTTTCTATTTATTCACTTATTCATAAATACATTTATTTGTTTGTTTGTGTTTCAGTCCTGGCCGTTCTCCTATATCCTTTGACCATGAGATTGTCATGATGAATCATGTCTACAAGGAACGTTTCCCAAAGGTAAGCCAAAACCAGAAAACAACAGCCATGTTTAATCTAGGTATAGTTATTTGGCTACTGTTATATTATTTTATGTTATGGTTCTAGAAAGGCATGTTTTTATAGTTAAAAAACAAAAATGCAATTTTTGTTTCGAGACAGAGATGAAAGCAGTCTGCCTAATATTTAGTGGCAGTCAATGTAAAAAAAAAAAAAAAAAAAAAAAAAGTGCTTAATTTGATCCTTTGTATTGGTTTGTCTTTATATTGTGACCAAAGGTTATGAACAACTGCCAGATATAGTTTTTGTCAGAAAGTGAAAAAGAAAAAAAAGTCTAAATAACAAGTTTTATGTCATTCAAACTCTGTTATTTAATAAAATATATATTTTTCATAGAAATATTTAAATTTCAATGGTCTATGCTTTACTGAATAATGTTAGAAAGAAAATAAAAATTCCCCTGAGCTTTATCTGTTCCTCTGCTCTCTTCTTCAGGCCACTGCTCAGATGGAGGAGCGTCTGGCCGAGTTCATGTCGTCTTCTGCCCCGGAGAAAGTCATGCCTCTGGCGGACGGGGTTCTGAGCTTCATCCACCACCAGGTCATCGAGCTGTCTCGAGACTGCCTGGACAAGTCGAGGGAGGGGCTCATCACCTCACGCTACTTCTACGAGCTGCAGGAGAACCTGGAGAAACTGCTGCAGGATGTAAGTTGTACAGCAGCTTGTGGGTCTGAATCTAATCAATCATATCATTTCATATCAAATCAGGGATTACTGGTAATGCCTCATGAGGATTGGGCTCTCCAGGGTATAACCCTTGAGCACTCCTTTGCTTTACTTTACTTTTCTGAAGGTGAGCTCATCACTGCTGGACTGATAGTCACGTCTGTTAGGGCCGTAGAGCTAACTTAGGGCTATAGGTTGGCCACCTGTCTGTTGTAGGTGTCGTAAGGCAGGCTGCTGATGTCTTGATTAGCTCAGTCACACAGTCACACACACCCACACTGGATGCTTAACTAGCTTTTTACGGCTCCCTGCAGTACCATTCACAATCCTGTACGTTGTGTGTGTGTGAGTGTATGTGTGTGTGTATGTGGTTAGAAATGGGGGAAGCACCTCCCTGATTTTAATTTCACACCTCAGTAACCTCCGCTGGTGACTGATGACTCTCTCTCTCTCTCTCTCTCTCTCTCTCTCTCTCCGCCATCCAGAAGGAGGTCTATGTGCATGAGAGAGAGAGTGGGAGCATGTTTGGGAGAGAGAGGCAATGTCTAGGTGAGCGATGGATACGTATAGAAAGAGAGAGAGAGCATGAGAAAAAGAGGGAGAGAGAGAGAGAGAAGGAGGAGGGGAGAAAGGGTCAGGCTTTCCCCTCTTTTGGTTGGCTATCTTACCACCCCATCACTGTTGCCTGTCAGAATCAAATTGGCTCCATTCGCCAGCGGAATGCTAAAACTGCAAGCCCCTCGCACGCTCATGCAGCGCACGCCATCGAACACACGCCGCCGTGGCGTACAAGTGAGCTGGCGAGGATGACATCACCCGGCCCAGGCTAATTGGCTGGTTTGGATTGGGGGGTTCGGTGTGACAGGTGGGCTAGAGCGACTCTATAAATCGCCTCTTCAGCAGGTGTGTGCTGGAAAAAGCACACTTTGGCTGTATCTCGTGTGAAGGATGGCACGCGTCTCGTGGCAGAGGCGGCTGGAGGAGGAAGAGGTTCTTCAGCGGGTTCTGGAACGTTGGGAATGGAGCGTGCTCGGACAGCTTAGCGGCGAGGACCTCACAGCTGAGTGTGCAGTTTGGGTGCGTGGACTGGACATGCGGAATAGGGGTGGATGGAGCATGCATTCGTTCATAAAGTTTTTCAGTGTGTGCTGCTGGGTAAATCTGGGTCATTATGATGATGCATTATTATTATTATTGTGATAAAATACAAAAGATCATGCAAAAAGTGTTTCCAATATTATATATATATATATATATATATATATATATATATATATATATATATATATATATATATATATATATATATTATATTAAGTATTATATAAGAAGTTAAAAAAAAACACTTTTAAATACAGTTTTTAATTATAATTGTACTTTACAGTGCATTACAATGGTAGTATCCATTGTTTACTATGTTGTTAGCTACTAGTGTCTAGCCACTAGACTGTTTTTGTTTTTGTTTACTGCATGAATGAACCTTGCGTCCAAAATCTGATTCAGATTCAGAATTGATGCACCGTCATTTTTCCATTGTCATGTCATTTATTCAGCACACGAGGCTGGATGGAGAGGTCAGGTGAAAAATGCCCCAGGCCCATTGATGTCTATTTCTTTTTAAATGACCATTCGCTGCTTTCCAGCGGTCTCATCATTTAAAACCACAGGAACCAATCTAGCTTCCACGGTCAGTCCTCTGACCATGACGCCCGGCCTCATGACGCCTGATGAATCCTGGGAATGTGCTCCTGACCTCATATACCCTAGAGCAGAGTGCAAGCCAGGCAATCTTATCTCTCTTCTCACTGTCTCTCCTTCTCTTCAGAGTCCTCTCTCCTCTAGTGAACTGCATATACCATACCTATCCATCAGACTGTTGTCTGTCTGTCTGTGTGTGTATGAATGTATGTGTGTGTATGTGTTTCTTTGCAGGTTTCATTACCTGTATAAATTATTCAGAAGATGATTAGAAATACCCTGGAGGGTAGAGCCCTGTCAGCTGTAGACAGCTCTATTAGCCTCAGTCCAGCCGCTGTTTATTAACCACGCAGACCACTCTATTACACATCCCCCTGTGCCTTTTCATCAACACCCGTTTCTTCTCCTCCACTGTCCATCCACTGTTCGCATTTTTAAACAGTAGGTTGCTTTGGATTTGACTCTCATGCTTTTATAGGTGTTACAAAAAGCCCAGATAAGCCCACCTCAAACAAACAGCCATCAAATAGCTTATTTCTTCATGTGTTGTTCAACATACAGCTCTGGAAAAAATGAAGAGACCACTTCAATTTCTGAATAATTTTCTCTGATTTTGCTATTTATAGGTATATGTTTGAGTAAAATGAACATTATTGTTTTATTCTATAAACTATGGACAAGTTTCAAATAAAAACATCGTCATTTAGAGCATTTATGTGCAGAAAATGAGAAATGGCTGAAATAACAAAAAAGGTGCAGAGCTTTCATATTCATAAAGTTTTAAAAGTTCAGAAATCAATATTTGGTGTAATAACCCTGGTTTCTCCTACACGCTGCTTTTGGATAGCTTTATGCCACTCCTGGTGCAAAAATTCAAGCAGTTCAGCTTGGTTTGATGGCTTGTGATCATCCATCTTCCTCTTGATTATATTCTAGAACTTTTCAATTTGGTAAAATCAAAGAAACTCATAATTTTTTAAATGGTCTCTTTTTTTCAGAGCTGTATCTGCATATTCTCCAAAAGTGAAATTCATATTTTTTCATAAAATAAAGTGATATCCACAACTCTGTTCTGTTCTCTGTTTCTCTTTCTCAGGCTCATGAGCGTTCTGAGAGTGTGGAGGTGACTTTCGTCACCCAGCTCGTGAAGAAGCTGATGATCATCATCGCTCGGCCTGCTCGGCTGCTGGAGTGTCTGGTAAGAGGCAGTCTTCAGGCTTCCAGGCGCTTTGTTAAGCTTATTGTTATTCTCAGAGTGTATCCTCAGCTCTGGCTGTTTTTCTGTGGCTAATGAAGCAAAGGAGGAGGCCACAGCACACTCACAGTGAAAAATCTCCCAGCAGCAAAACGACTTAGTGAACCAAAGCCAACACACTCTCTGCGTCCAATTTTATTATTGATTCCACTGTATGTAAAGCAGCGTTCCTCTGGATTGTGTTCTGGTCACAGTTTATGGGTTACCCTATCAAATCGAAGACACGTGTAATTTGTCACAAGCGCTGCTATACTGCGCTTATTACCATTATTGCTGTAATATTCAATATTTGCAATGGACTTCTGTTGTGTTTTTATTTGATGGTCTGGAATAATAGATGCGAAAGCTTGTTGGTGTGTGTTCCGCAGTGTGTGGTAAGCGCACGGATGTGTGAGTGAGGGAACATACACACCCGCACTGTGTGTGGGACAAGGCTCTGTGGCCCCGCTCACTTGTGTATTTAGAGTAATCAGGTGTAGTCAGCAGTGTGACAGCATGCAGAATGGCTCCTCCCTAATGAAGCTGCAGCAGATGTTCACCCCTGTTCTTCCAGTGTAAAACAAATGATGCACATTTAATGGTGAGACAAACTTAATAGTTAAGGCAAAAATAGCAGCAGCAGGACAATTCAGATAATTAGTTGTTTCACCTTACTAATATTTATTAAAACAAAAAAAAAAAACAAAAAAATAAGAAATTAAGGAAATTAAATGTTTTTTTTTTCTTCTTCTTCTTTTTTTTCCGTTTATTTCCCCCCATCTTCTCCCAATTTAGCTAGGCCAATTGCCCCTCCTATTCAGCTGCTACTCAGCTGTATATCCACCATCACAGGTGATGCCACAAAACAAGGTGAAGACTAACACATGCCTCCTCCAACACATGTGAAGTCAGCCTCTTTTACAACTCTTCTAATTTAGAATTGCCTCTTGGGGAAAAGCGACTCGGTTTTGATACATCAATCAGGCCAATTGTGCTCTCTTAGCTCATGGCAAGCTGCATGACCGGGATTCGGACCTGCGATCTCCCGATCATAGTGGCAGTGCTTTAGATCGCTGGACCACTCAGAGCCCCCTATTGGATTTTTTATTTTTATTATTATTTTTTTTTTTTCACTTTTTTACTTTTTTACTTTTACTATGTATTTGTCAATACTTGAACGTTCACTTTATCCCGGGGATGGCAATTGAATTATTTATCGGAGTATTTGTTAAAGAAAAAGATTGGATATCCTGCAACTTTAGATTTCTTCTCAGCTTTCAGTTATGAATTTCTGGATCTCTTCAAAATGTAGTCAGAATGGAATATCTTACAGCTAAAATGAACAAAGCTAAATTTTCAACAATCAGTAACTGGGAGAAATTATATTCAGGATTTTGTAGCTTCTTGATGAGTTACCTGATTTATATGCTCTATCTGATGGTTCTGTAGTAATATTTGTATCCTGGAACTGTACAATGTCTGTGTTAAATGTATAGTATGCTATTGTCTGCTCCCTTTTCCCTACCCCTTCCCTGTTGTTAAACATTTGTAAAATGAATAAAAAGTTGATCACAAAAAAAAAGAAAAAGATGACCCTGTTCATACCTGGTAACAACTAGTGTTTTGAGTATCAGGATTATACCTGGATAAGGCCATATAAAAAGTGTAAACACGCTCACTATTCATTTGAAATGGATATAAATCCTAGCAAACAGAAACCACATCAGGAGGTATTTTGCATTTGATAAGCATTTGAGCCATATTACAGCGGTGTAAACCCACCTGTCACTCTAAAAAGCATGGGACAATCAAATCACCAGCACAAATACCAGTAATGATTATTGTGCAAAGAGCTAATTTTCATATTTCCCTTAACATAGCAAACACATTTCAGTCTGACTAAGTATAAACACATTTGACTACCAAGTATTAATGTATGTAGTTAAAATCTTATCAGCATTCAATGAACAGGGGTAGGATGCTTTAGTGCTGTAATGCAGAAGTGGGTCTTGCAGACAGTGGAACATGTGATGACTAGCTGCCCCAAATTCCAGCCACTGATCGGCACTCATGGTTTGTTAGACTGGATGATGAAACACTGGACTGGCTTGCAGCAACAAAGCTGAAGGTCTAAGGACATATGCCAGAGAGAGAGCATTCAGTTTAGATACTAGTCAAATAAAGTGACTAGTCTTAGGTTCTTAGCAATATGTGCTATTAAAAATAAAACACTAAATTTAATAGATATGCACACAGGAGCCATAGATTGATTGATAGATTTTTTTTTACGTTATGCCAGTTTGCAACTATGCTGTACAGTTTATTTGCAGGCATGGTAAGAAGCGATCTGTTCCACCTGTTGAGTGAACGTAGTATTTGTGAGTTAAATGGAGTGGATTGTTTACCAGCTGGCTTTTCCATTCCGCCTTAAATGGTGCAGAAGCTACAGGCACTAGAATGCAACTCATGCTCTTTTTTTAAGGTGGAGTTTCAGCTTTTATAATAGATAACATCAACAAATAGTTGTTACTGGGATTGTCCTAAAATCACTTCAGTATCTGTCAATATGAGCTCATCTCTCTCTCTTTCCTACAGGAGTTTGATCCAGAAGAGTTCTACCACTTGTTGGAGGCAGCAGAGGGCCATGCTAAGGAAGGCCAAGGCATCAAATCTGACATCCCCCGTTACATCATCAGCCAGCTGGGCCTCACTAGGGACCCTTTGGAAGGTAGGACACGTTCCTGTAAAGTTCTTAGAAAATAATAGTATGGTCATATTTATGACTAATAAAGCGTTAGCGTACATAATGCGTCTGCAGTAAGACGTCAATATGTGTTTGAAGCACAGGGCACTCACTAAATGATTTTTAACATTTGCAATGCCCGTCCTGTTCTCTTTTTTTCTGTACACAGAAATGGCCCAGCTGAGCAGCTATGACAGTGGAAATCCAGAAACACCCGAAACAGAGGACTCATCAGAGGTGAGTAAAAATGCAACTAGTCCAAAGACGCACACAATCTGACATACAGCTCTGTAAAAAAGAGACCACAATTTTACCAGATTGAAAACCTCTGGAATATAATCAATCGGAAGATGAATGATCACAAGCCATCAAACCAAGCTGAACTGCTTGAATTTTACATTACATTACATTACATTTGGCAGACGCTTTTGTCCAAAGCGACTTACAATAGTCAAGTACAATGTAAAATAAGTTTAAAGGAAAAACATCTTTGGATAGGGATAAAAGGAGGACAAAGGGGAATAATAGGATAGAGGAGTGAAGGAGGGGAAGAAGGAAATGAGGTTAGAAGTAGTTAGTGTGTTAGAGGTGTTAAGAGAGTAAGTGCTCTTTGAAGAGCTCTGTCTTCAGGAGTTTCTTAAAGATAGATTTTTGCAACAGGAGTGGCATAAAGCTATCCAAAAGCAGTGTATAAGACTGGTGGAGGAGAACATGCCAAGATGCATGAAAACTGTGATTAAAAACCAGGGTTGTTCCACCCAATATTGATTTCTGAACTCTAAAACTTTATCAATATGAACTTGTTTTCTTTGGCTTATTTGAGGTCTGAAAGCTCTGCATCTTTTTTGTTATTTTAGACATTTCTCATTTTCTGCAAATAAATGCCATTTTTTTATTTGGAATTTGGGAGAAATGTTGCCTGTAGTTTATAGAATAAAATAACAATGTTCATTTTACTCAAAATTATACTAGCAAAATCAGAGAAACTGATTCAAAACTGATTCAGTGGTCTCTTATTTTTTTCTAGAGCTATATGACAGAAAATAAGAAAGGTTTAAAAAAGAACCATGTCCTTAAATACAGTGTTGTTGTTTTTTTTTTTTAAGAATTTAAAGAATTAGCATATACTGATTGTTTATGGGTCACTGGAGCAAATGGGCTGTATGTGCTTTTTTTCTTTTTTTTTCTTCAGAGTCGTGGTGCTACAGTACTACCACCTCAGCCTCAGCCCAAGACCAAAACTCCAAGAGAGGAGGACTTTGAGACTATCAAACTCATCAGTAATGGAGCATACGGGTAAAATTACAAAAAGTGACTTGTTTTATTTTAAAAATTATTTTGAAATTTGGCAGTAATATAGATTAAACTTATATTGTAATATAATATTGTGTCTCAGAGCTGTGTTCTTGGTGAGGCACAAAGAGACCCGTCAGCGTTTTGCTATGAAGAAGATCAACAAGCAGAACTTGATCCTGAGGAACCAGATCCAGCAGGCCTTTGTGGAGAGGGACATTCTCACTTTTGCTGAGAACCCCTTTGTTGTCAGCATGTTTTGCTCATTTGAGACACGCAGACATCTGTGCATGGTGATGGAGTATGTGGAAGGTAAGGAGCATGAGTACATTTTACTGAATATACAATGAGATGCCGTATGTCATGGGACAGGAACTAGTATTGTGTCGATGACTTTTACTATGGAATCTAAAAAGCATTCTCTGTACACATGTGCCACTATGGATCGAGGAACAGGAACAGCCTTGTTCAAACTCCGATAATTTACGTCACCTTTAAAAACCTTTAAACCTCACTCACGGGAAAACAACTCAAAACTGTCCTCTGAGCTAACGGTTAATGACCAATTCACATACAGCCAGCCCATGATCATGTGTGTACTCTACATTAAAGTATCTGAAATACAACTGAATCTGTTTGGTTAATGAAGGTATATGTACTTATCTAATGATTCTAAAAAGTTTCTGGCCTGGTTTCATTAGCTTAACATTGGATTGAAAGTTTACTTTTATATGTAAAATTTAAATAATTAATAACTACAGATTAATCATACCCTATCTTAAACCTTGCCTGGCATGCTGTGTTCAGGTGGGGACTGTGCCACTCTGCTGAAGCACATTGGTGCTCTGCCAGTTGATATGGCACGCATGTACTTTGCTGAGACTGTGCTGGCACTGGAATACCTGCACAACTATGGCATTGTGCACAGAGACCTCAAACCAGACAAGTAAGCCCACCTTACACTTACACGCTATCTTACACAAAAAACAAACATATTTACAATTAAATTTTTGATTTTAGATTTTCCATTAGTGAGTCTCAAAGACAGCCACTGACATTTCACAAAATAAGGAAGAAATAAAAACGATAAAAAAATTTAATCAGATTAATCATAACTATATTCTGTGACTGACTGCAATTAATCGCACTTGTTATTCTTAAAACGTGAATTTTTATAGTGGATATTTAAATGTAAATTTAAACAAAAAAGATATGTAAAATGCAGTTATGTTTCTTGTATTAGTGGTGTCAAATAAAATACTATTATACACTTGTAGGTTTGAGGGGAGATTAAGGAAACATGTGGTGCTGGAATACATTATTGTAAACATCTCAGCATGTTTGTAAGGATTTCAAAATTAAAACCTAATTTGCTGAGTATAAAATAGCTTTTTCACACCTGTAGTTGGTTTCTATGGTCCAGATCAGTTGATGAGTTTGTTTACTCTGAGCGTTTTCTCCCTCTGTTTGGTTTCACACAGGCATAAACCTAAATGCACCAAAATATACACCAATAAAATAAAAAATAAGTACATATAGCAAGAAGATTGTGTTCCATTGCGTATATTTGTGCTGTGTGAAGCTGCTTTAACACAGAACGCTGAAATTTTGGCAGATGTAGTGAATGGAGTCGCATGGTTGTGAACAGTAACCGCTGCACAGATCATGCGTGTAAACAGCATAAACAGAGTATGGAGCAGCAGAGAAAGCATTTGTTCATAGCAGTGTATTATCTGGCTGAGCTAATATTTCAGATTAAACTGTGCCTTATCAGCAGTTTGGCTCAATTAAAAACTGTAAAGTATATTTGATAGCTGGGTCAGATCGAGACCAGATCAGAGTTTGTTTGAGACCAGACTAAGAAATCTGCACTTGGTGCTGTAATTCATTGCGTTCAAAATAATAATAATAAAAAATTAATAAAATATAATTTAGTCTTCTTTCATATGATGGTATGACTATAAACTCTTGAATTTTGTTTACGTTTATTTCAGTCTTCTCATCACATCAATGGGACACATCAAACTGACAGACTTTGGTCTGTCTAAGATCGGCCTTATGAGTCTCACAACTAATCTGTATGAGGGACACATTGAGAAAGACGCCCGCGAGTTCCTGGATAAACAGGTATGGCTTTTTTCAGATTGTCTTTTGTTTAGTGTGTGCATTTTGATCTTGCCTTTTCCTAACTTGCCCTCTCATTTCATCCTCCTGCTCTTGTCAGGTGTGTGGTACCCCTGAGTACATTGCCCCCGAGGTAATCCTCAGGCAAGGTTATGGGAAGCCTGTGGACTGGTGGGCAATGGGCGTCATTCTGTATGAGTTTTTGGTAGGCTGTGCCCCGTTCTTTGGAGATACCCCCGAGGAGCTGTTTGGACAAGTCATCAGCGGTAAGTAGTAGTAATTCTCACCCCTTACTCACTGTTGAATGCATTATCGGTAATTGATTATCGGTGATTGAGTTCTGTTAATGTGGATTGGTCTATTTTATTGGTTCATTGGACTCTTTAATTTTCTGTTTGTTGTAGATGAGATAATCTGGCCAGAAGAAGATGAAGCTCTACCTCCAGATGCTCAAGACCTCATTTCCAAACTGCTACGACAAAACCCACTGGAACGATTAGGAACAGGTACACACACACAGCATACAACAATACTGTACCACTTTTTTCCCCTTGTTGAGCCTGTGTTTTTGGCTTTAGTCTGCAGATTTTTGACAGTCTGAGTCATCAGTTGAAGAGAGAATCAGGTAGTCTATGAGGGCAATCACGTTTTAGAATAGTCAGAGCATTTCAAACATTTTCGATATTATAGACAGTAATTAATTAGTAGATTTTTTTTTCTTTATCTACTTGCTGTGTTTATTTTTTATGCTCAAATTGATACAATTGATGCTCAAACTGTCACTAAAAGTGGAAAAAAAGAACAAAGTTTTACTCAAAAATGAAGTTCTCACAAGATGTGTTCTTTGTCCAGTTTATCGAACATTTTAGATATTATAGACAGAAAAGAATGTCATTTTTTCTCTTTCTACTTGCTGTGTTTACTTTTCATGCTCAAATCTTTACTTTATACTTTATGTATCAGCATCAGTACTTAGTATTTAGTAGCTGAAAAATGACCTTCCTCCCCAGGACAGTGCAGCTCGTAAATGCTGATAACTGACTGGTTTTGAGTACTGATGCTGATACATAAAATATAAATTAATTAGTGCATGTGTTTCTGTGAATGTTGTATCGTGTGTGTTACTTGAGGCATTTTTGAGAGTTTGTATGTAAGAACTTTAGATACATAACTGTCACTAAAAGTGGGTAAATGAACAAGTTTTTACTCAAATATGAAGTTCTCTCAAGATTTGTTCTTTGTCCAGCTTATCAAACATTTTAAATATTATAGACAGAAAGAAAGTGGTCATTTTTTTCTATATCTACTTGCTGTGTTTTTTTTTTTTTTTCTCATGCTCAAATCTGTACTTTATACTTTATGTATCAGCATTAGTACTTATAACCAGCCAGTTGTTAGCAAAAATGACCTTCCTCCCTAGGACAGTGTAGCCCGTAAATGCTGAAAACTGATTGGTTATAAGTACTGATGCTGATAAATAAACTATTAATGAATTAATTCATGTATATCTGTGAATGTTGTATTGTGTGTGTTAGTGTATGTGTTTTTAAGAGTTGCGTGCCCCTAAGCTACCGGTATTTTATATGGCCTTTGAATTGCCACATGGGGGAAAAATAAAGTGATTTGAGCCTGAATCTGAAATGTGTTCACACATTTCAACTACCTCCGCACAAAGCTGAACTTGCCTTCTTATTAGGTGGATTCTGAATTTACTTTTACAATCCACCTTAAATGAGGCAGCAGCTACATTCTGCCTCTAGTACATGTTTATTGCCACAGCACTGTTTCAAGGAGACTTCACTGTCATTCACATGACATATGGTACATGAGGTGGAATGAAATTCTGTTCTCTCGGTCCAGCAATTGTTAAAATAAGATTCATGTAAAATTTATATAAATATAAATACACAACATATAAATGAGAGTAGGAAAGTACCAGCAATATGAAGTCCAGCGTGCAAGTTTTGCTGTAGCATCATGGATCATTAATGACGAATGAAGATCAGTAATTCTGAAGACATTTTCTGCACAAACTTTAGAAGGAACACAGTAGTATACAAAACTGTCACTAAAAGTGGCAAAAATGAACAAGGTTTTACTCAAATATGAAGTTCTCACACTATTTATTCTTTGTCCAGCTTCACCAAAGTTACATAGTGCAGTGTGCAGGTAGCAGCTGAGAGAATATGTTCAGTACTACACAGCACTATTTAGGGTGGAATGGAATCCCATTCACTATAGGAAGCTAACATCTGCCTTGTATGAGCACAGCCTCCACATAGCAGTGCTACTCACCTCCAGCGCCCCCTGCAGTCTGTATAGACCATGCTGAGCCAGTTTCATCACCCACAACTATTTTGTAAGAGATCCAGTGTGTTTATAATCTGCTTCCACAAAAAAGTCTTAGTTGTAGTCTACCCAATGCTTTATGTTTACTTCTGTTGGGAATCTGTAGAAAAAATTAACCCTAATATTATGTGTCTTGGTTTCTTTTTGATGTACTTCACAGCTTTTTGTTCTTTTGCTGTGAAGGGAAAAGGATTTGAAGAATGCTGGAGAGAGAATGCCTTGAGGAAAACTAACTGAACATAATCTCTCTCTCTCTCTCTCTCTCTCTCTCTCTCTCTCTCTCTCTCCCTCTCTCTTTCTCACCCACTCAAGGAAGTGCATTTGAGGTGAAGCAGCACAGGTTCTTCACTGATTTGGACTGGAACAGTCTTCTGAGACAGAAAGCCGAGTTTATTCCTCAACTTGAGTCTGAGGATGACACCAGCTACTTTGACAGTAAGTCTTCAGTGATCCTGTCATTTTCACAGTTTTCACAGTTTTTACTGAGAACTCTATTGGGGGGACAAAAAGGTGCTCCACTTTTATCTTCTTCTTCTTACACTCACTCACATTAACACATATTTCTTTTTATTTTTTATTTTTTTTTTATATATATAAAGCTCGCTCAGATAGGTACCACCACCTGGACTCAGATGAAGAGGAGGACACGAACGATGATGAGCATGTGGAGATGCGCCAGTTCTCCTCCTGCTCTCCACGATTCAACAAGGTACAAAATGTTCTACCTGACAACATAAAGTTTTTTGCATGTTTATTAATAATTTCTCAATACGCTTTCAGGGCTCTCTATGAAACATGCAGAGTACATAGTCTTTACAGAGTGTCTCGTGAGTGTTTCTTTTTTTTTAATGGTCAGGTGTACAGCAGCATGGAGCGCCTGACCCTGCATGAGGAGAAGCGCACTCCTCCTCCCACCAAGCGCAGTCTGAGTGAGGAGGGAGCTGAGCGCATCGACAGCCTTAGTGGTCTGAAATCCCGTGACCGCAGCTGGCTGGTGGGCTCACCTGAAATGTACGTACTCCTGTTAATTCTCATGTGATTGTTATTACTGTGTAAAACTGCAGTGAGTAGTTAAAGTCATTTATGTCATAATGAAAAAATGTTATTCTTACGGTCCAGTTACATCCAAAAGAGCAATTGTTAAAATATAAAGATAAAATAAAGTAAAATAGAGTAAAATAGATATCAAGATAAATACACAAAATAAAAAGGAGAGTAGGAAAGTAGCAGCAACATGAAGTTTGGAGTGACACTTTTGGACTTTTTTTAAAAACAAAATAAAAAGGAGAGTAGGAAAGTAGCAGCAACATGAAGTTTGGAGAGACACTTTTCTGCAAGAAAATTAGATTGATACACTGTCACTAAAAGTGGGAAAATTAAAGGTTTTACTCAAAGATTTATTCTCTGTCCAGCTTCAAAGTTACATAGTGCAGTTAGAGCAGTGTGCAGGTAGCAACAATATATAGAAACTTTTTTCCTAGTACATTATGTTAAAGGAGCAACACATTGACTTTGAAGCTGTAATCATACGAATAAAGTGTTCCACATAATGCTGCTTAAACAAAAAAATAGTACTTTATTTATTTAGGTCCTTCTCAGCTGGTAAATTAAACCTTAGTCCACTGTGGGAAGTGCAGTGTTGTAACACTTAATCATACTACACCAGTACAAAAAAAAGTCACTTCTGTTTTACTAAAAAAAAAAAAAAAAAAAAAAAAAAGAAATACACAACCAGTCAAAAGTTTTAGAACACCCCTATTTTTTAATTGTCCGGTAGCAATGC
Organism: Astyanax mexicanus; assembly: GCF_023375975.1. NCBI lineage: Eukaryota > Metazoa > Chordata > Actinopteri > Characiformes > Acestrorhamphidae > Astyanax > Astyanax mexicanus. The sequence continues at coordinate 22,570,081 of NC_064412.1, read as the reverse complement.
TGTATTGCCCAGACAAACTGCTTTTTAATTTTCTCATCTTAGCAATGACTTTATTACTGCACTTCACCTGTCAGACTTCTAAGTCTTATCTTCACTGCTAAAACTGAGATTTAGTCCAATTTTAAGCTGAGCTGAAAGTCTGCAGTTGCCATGTGGGTCAGCCAGACCTGACTCTTCCTCTACCAGTTTTCTCCTGTTTCTGGGAGAAGCTGTAGGAAACAGTACTCACCGCTCTCTGGCTTCATCTGTACTTTCTCTAAGGGAAAGACTTATACTATACTTTAATAGTTAGAGAGTTATCTGTATTTCTGTGTCTTTTTCTAGTTACGATGAGTGTGGCTGTGCTGTATGTAAATGCTGTAGTAGGGAGTTCAGTAACTGTTCTAACATATATTTAAAAATTGACATTTTTTAGTTTATTTTCTTTGCTAGTTATCAGCTCTAAGCTGTAAACCAACTTTATTTTTAAACAATATACATTTACAATATACTATTTCATTTATTCTTTTTTTTTCTTAAAGGCCCTGGCAGTTTTACTCCTCATTTTTGTACACTGGACATTATACCATTTCTGGTTATTCACTAAACCTGAAGGGCTTAATTGGCAAAAACAAAGGGAAAAATGGGGGCGTTCTAAAACTCTGGGACTGGTAGGGGTTCTATTGTTTTGTTGCATGAAGTAGAATGATTACTGTAATAATGGTTGAGAGACTTATTTGATTATAGAAATGATCTTAGATTGCAGTCCCGCTGTGCTGGAAGTCTATTTGAGTAATGAAATGCTGAAGCTGTTTTAGCTTGCATTGGTGCTTTTTTTTTTTACTGTACATGGCTGCATACTGAAGTACCGGTACTGTTTTTCAGTTGTTTTAAACAGACAGTATGCTAGTATGTTTATGTGCTAGAACTACAGTGATAAACCTCCAATAAGAAAGGCAGAAACAACTTTTTATAAACGTTACCCTCATGCTGAAATATACTGAAAAGTATTTTTTTCCCCACAGTTTGCGTAAACGCCTCTCCGTGTCGGAGTCTTCGCACACCGAAAGTGATTCCAGCCCTCCACTGACCGTGCGCCGCCGCTGCTGCTCCGCCATAATTGAGATGCCTCGCTTTGCCATCTCTAGTGAGGAAGAAAGCTCGAGAAAGACTCCAGTCAGGGGACCACGGAGTGAAGAGCTGCCCTCAGCCATCCCTGAACTTCCTGTGGAGAGGGAGCTCAAACTGGACGAGTCCCCAACCACGCCTGGGTCTACCTCCAGCCGAGCCACACTCACACGTTAGTGCACTTCTTACCTTTTTACACTCTTACCATCATTCTCCTGCTGTTTATAACAGTAATACAACAGTACAAAAGTGTACAAAGTGGCACCCCTTTAATAATGAATGTATATCATGCTCGTTTATGTGCACAGCTGGTAGTTCTGCGGATGTTGGGGATCGAGGTTCTCCTCGCTGCAGTACTGACGGATCAGATAACTCCACTCCAAAAGCAATCAGTGACCTGGCTGCCCGCAGAGCTCGCCACAGACTGCTGTCAGGAGACACAGAGAAACACACGTCACGACCCCTCAATAAGGTCATAAAGTCAGCCTCCGCAACCACGCTCTCCCTCATGATCCCTGCAGGTCAGTAAACCTTTATGGACCAAGGTCAGCATGTAAATAAATAAGGCAAGAGCAGTGACTGCTCAGAAAACATTGCTGTTGCGGTATATAATATGTAGCTCCAGCAATCCCCACTCAAATATTGAGCTGTCTTTCCATCTCCAGTGTCTAATAAATATCAGTTCAGTTTTCCTTGTGCTAATTTAATTTTCCCTAGAAACCTGTTTCTAAAATGTTATTCTGCTACATCGTAAGAAGGTGGCATTAAAATAAATTCCTATGTCTGTAGATCCCAGTATTTTTTCTACATTTTGTTATGTTGTGGCTAGGGGGTGGGCGATATGGCCCTAATATATAAAATCACAATATCTCAGGGAATTACTTGATAACAATGTTCTTGGTGATATGACAAAACATTGTTTGTTTTTTATATTAATTTCAGGAATGTACTAGTGAAACCAAATAAAAGTGAAAGGTTTATTTAGTATAAACATAAGAGTTTTTATACATTCAATGCAAACCAAAAAATGTGTAAATGTTTGTCTATTTCCTAAAAAGTAATAACCCTGATAAAAATAAATATATATATATATATATATATATATATATATATATATATATATATATATATATATATTTATATATATATATATATATATATATATATATATATATATATATATATATATATATAGTAAATAACAAAACAAATAAAATACACTTTTTTATGTGTACATTGTTTTGCTGGTATTATTGCATATATTACGCAATATGGCACACCTTGTGTGGCCTTGTGCTAAATGGTAAATCTTAGGTTTTCTTTTTAAATAAATTTGCAACATGTTCTAAAATTCATACACACATTATGGGGTATTCAGCAAAATAATAGAGGGAACCTTTTTCTATAAAAATGTGAAGAGATCTAAAGACTTGAATGCATTGTATTTCTAGCAATTAAGTGATTGGGGACAAAACTACTACTGTTGAACTGTGATGTGAAAAAGAATCTAAATAGTACTAATACATTGTATTAAATGGGAGAAGCCTTCATATTCTTCAAACCTTGATATCCCTTATATTGATGGTTTTATTGATTGATTAAATTAGAGCTGCATAGAATATAAAATGTAGTTTAAAATCCATCATTTTATTTAAAGATAGACATGTTTTAGTAAATTGTTTTGTTTGTAAATATAAATACTAACAGTTTTTCTTTTTTCCCCAATCCTTTTCACCTCCTTTTCACCTCCTTTTCAGACCACCATGGAGCATCTCCTCTGGCCAGCCCCATGTCTCCTCATTCTATGTCGTCCAACCCCTCTTCACGGGACTCCTCTCCGAGCCGGGACCTCTCTCCTGCTGTTTGCAGTGTAAAACCTGCTATTGTCATCCACAGAGCAGGCAAGAAGTACGGCTTCACCCTGCGGGCCATCCGAGTTTATATGGGAGACACAGATATCTACACTGTGCACCACATGGTCTGGGTGAGTCGGGTTGGGTTGAATGAAGTAAAAGGATATGCATATAAAAAAAAATTAAAATATAAATGTCTACATAACTTGTAAGTACCATATGGCTTATAATGAATGTGGGTAATATGTTGTTTGTATATGACATATATATATATTTTTTAAACCAGCATGTGGAGGAGGGAGGGCCAGCTCACGAGGCAGGTCTCAGAGAGGGAGATCTCATCACACACGTTAATGGTGAGCCAGTCCATGGACTTGTACACACTGAAGTCGTGGAACTCATTCTGAAGGTGTGTTTTTACAGACACACAGACACTCTCACAAACACTTTCATTTTCTCCTGTATGTCATTCTCAATCACAGAGAAAATGTATTTAAAATCTGCTTTTTCTCAAACAGAGTGGTACTAAGGTGTCAATCTCTGCTACACCTTTTGAGAACACATCCATTAAGGTAGGACCTGCCCGTAAAACCAGCTCCAAGTCTAAAATGGCCCGACGCAACAAGAAGACTAAGACCAAAGAGGGACAAGACAGGTGAAGTTCATTACTTTGAAGCACTTAAATATTCTATACTATTCCAAAGAAATAAGATCAACCATTACAATATAACATCTTTATTTACATTCAGTTTCCTCAGTCATGAAGGTACTTAAAATAAATGAATTTGCAATAGTTAAGAAAAAGGAAGAAATGGTTAATATATGATAATTATATATCATATATGATATATGTTATAAAAAGGATTATTTAATTAGTTCATTATTGATTTGTTCCCTGAAATAATTATAAATGTGTGTGTTTCTGTGATGATGTGTGTTGCAGCAGTAAGAAAAGGAACTCTCTATTTCGAAAGATCACCAAGCAGGCATCACTCCTTCACACCAGTCGCAGTCTGTCGTCTCTGAACCGCTCTGTTTCCTCGGGAGAGAGTGTCCCTGGCTCCCCTACGCACATGTCCCCTCGCTCCCCCACACAGGGCTACCGCTCCACGCCGGATTCAGCTCATTCTGGTAAAGGTTTCAGCATGCTGTATTAAAACAAAAACACTTTGTGCTATTTAGTCATTTATCAAGTCTTATCAAGTTTTAAATGACTCCCACCAAGCCAGCATTCTTGAAAAGGAAACCACCACATTTTTAACTGTTCTTAATGCTTTACAATCTAAATCATTTTAGTTAGCTCCAGCAAGCATCAGCCAGAATGATGGATGGAGAGGGAGGCTTTTCCAATGCTCACAGTCTTGTTTGTGCTTTCTTCTGTGTTTTCCAGTTGGTGGAAATTCCTCTCAGAGCAGCTCTCCCAGCTCTAGCGTTCCAAACTCTCCTGCCAGCTCTGGTCAGATCCGCCCCAGCTCACTGCACGGCCTGGCGCCGAAACTGCAGCGCCAGTACCGCTCCCCTCGGCGCAAGTCTGCTGGCAACATCCCTCTGTCTCCACTGGCCCGTACACCCTCACCCACACCCCAGAGCACCTCCCCCCAGCGGTCCCCTTCACCCTTACCCAGCCACGCCCTGGTCAGCTCCTCTATCGGCCAGTCTTTTCCCGTCAAGCTTCACTCCTCCCCTCCGCTGGTGCGGCAGATCGCTCGGCCAAAGAGTGCAGACCCCCCTCGCTCCCCCCTCCTCAAACGCGTGCAGTCAGCCGAGAAGCTGGCGGCCTCTCTTTCTTCCTCCTCTTCATCCCCCTCTCCCTCCTCCACGGGAGATAAGAAGCTGCCTGTGGGAGCTAACCGCAAGCACAGCTTGGATATTTCCCACTCCGAGTTTAAAAAGGAGATGCTCCAGAGGGACCCCAGCCTGCAGAGCCTGCAGGAGTCCGCCAGTGAGACCCTGCTGGGTGGGAGGGTGTCTCCGGCTGAGAAGGGCAGCCTGCAGAAGCACTCGGCCCGCAAGCTGAGCAGACAGGAGGGCCCAGACTCTGGAACGGGCTCTCTGGGTTTGGCTCCTGGTAAGAGCAAGCTTAAGGACAAGCTGTCCGCGATCAGGCAGGACCGCGCCGAACGCAGAGAATCTCTGCAGAAACAGGACGCCATCCATGAGGTGGATTCCTCCGAGGATGAGACAGACGAGGGGTCGGAGGATAGCCAGGACGGACGCAGGACCACTTTCGTCCCTCCTAGCCATGTGCTTCGGCCCACGACTGTGATGGGATCGCCCCATGCTATCAGGATGGGGCCTGCTGCTTTACCCTCTCTGTCTGTGACTCCTTCCATGGTAGCTCAGCCAGGCTCTCCTCACCTCAGCCAGGGACTACAAGCCCAACAAACTCAACACACACCTCTGGCACAATCGCAGCCAGAAGCCAAAGCCTCTGAGCAGAAGCTTAGCCAGACCCCTGTATCTACTCCCATTCCTGCTTCTACCTCAGCACTAGCAGAAGATTCCAGTGAGAGAGGAGGAAGAATGCTAGATTCTGTGTCCAGTTCTAAAACTAACACTCCTCTGTCCAGCCCTCTGATTAGCAACATTTCCACTCCTGGCAGTGCCTTCACCACTGTCAGCAAAGACCCTTTTGTCAAGCCCACAGTGCCCCCTCTAGACCGGAGGACCTCCAAAGCTGTTGAGCCCAGGGCCAAAGTAAGCAGCAAGCAGGAGTCCAGCACAGTGCCCACAGCAGCCAGGGAATCCCCAGTGTCCACTACGCCAACTGGAGGCATTACCAAGGAGATGAAGGAGGCAGACAACCGGAGACAAGCAGCCGCCGCAGCTGCTGCAGCCGCCGCCACGTCCTCCACCTCCACACCCACCGAGAGCGGAGTGGATAAAGTGGTTTCTCAGCTGGCCACTGTGGCCAAAAGTGTGCTGGGTCCAGTGAAGCTGAACATACCAGGGACCAAAGATGCCCATGAAAGAAGCAAGGAGCCAAGAACCCTGTCAGATGGGAATCCAAAAAGCAAAGATCCTCATTTAGAGCGCTCTGATTCTCCTGATACATCATTTCCATTCGTAGCTTCTGCCTCCCAAACAGGGCGATTGCCGGAACCGCCTTCTAGACAGCCACCCGCCAAATCTGAGCCACCCTCCACTTCTCAGAGGCCTGTGGAGCTTCATTCAGGTGCTTCTAAGAAGCCCTCTGCCCCGAAAGACTGCTCCCAAACCGCCGGAGAACAGCAGGACAGGCCAGGAACTCCGCGCAGCAGTGCCCCCCTGAGGCCAGGAGCTGAAGCACAGTCCCAGAGCCAGGCCAAACCTAGTTCCTCCAAACCACAAGACAAATCCAGCAAGAAGACGTAGCAGCCATGGGGAAACTGGAAAAAAAAACATCTATTAATAGAACTTCTTGCAAATTTGCAAATGTCAAAGCTTGCATGTGTACAAAATAAAAAATGCATACTCTTAGTCCACACTAACTGTGAGGAAAGAGGTGAAGGAAGATGATACAGACAAAGGAGTCCAACAACTTAATTCTGGGTTGATCTCACTAATATTGTGTGTTTCATTTATTAACATGAGCTTTGTATTGTTTTTATTTTTTTCCCTCTACACTTTTTCTCAACATTGGTTTTATTAAGTTCACATTTGCTGGCAAAAAAAGGAAACTATGGGGCTAGAAATAAACAAACAAAGAGATCAAAAAAGAGACAAGTCAAACTGCCACATTCAGTACCTCTCCACAAAAAGATTAGGCTCTCTGCTTGTCCTGGTATAGATCTAGTTGTGCCTTAAAAAAACACACCTAAAAAAAAAAACTCACTTTTAAGATGCCTCCACTGTTCATTCACAGGAGGGTAAAAATGTATCTCAGCAATAAAAGTAGCGTATGCTTAGCAATTTGTATAAACACATCAACTTAATATTGTAGCACCCTACAATAGTTGGCTGAAAACCAAACTTCATTTTTCGTCAGTCCATCACTCTTAAGCCAGTTCTCTGAGTTTTTAGGTTTTACTTGCATGTCTTCATGATTCATGAGTCTAGGATGCTGCACATTTGAGTCATAGTGTTGAGTCATGTGAATTAAAGCTTGTTGTCTGGTAGAGTAGGAGACAAAAAAAATGTAATGCCAAATCCCATTTTGCTTTTGTGATTTTAACTTGCTAATTTGTTCTCCCTTAAAAGAAAGCTAAACTTTTATTATCACAAATTTTGAGTTCTTGGTCTGTTGTTGCGTCAAGCTGTCTAGTTGTAGCTCAGCATCCAAATCTGTGGAAATTTCTTTGCCATATTCTGTCTGTTCTTGTAACAAGTGACGATTGGTTGGTAGTTGAGTAACTAACTGGGCATTTGGACGCACTGGATGTAGAGATGAATGTATGTGATGGAGATGGTGGTAATGAAATGTGGTGGCTAACTCTGACTTGAATGAATGAAGCCTGAACCCATACTCTTGCCTGGCACTCACACTACTGACAGATGCATGCTTTTGGGAGAGACTGAAGATTTAGTTCAAATTGAAAAATGGTTTTATTGCTTTTATTTCTAGCCCCTGCTCTCTTTCTCTTTCTGTTTTTAAATCAATAACAACTAAAATGTTCTTTTCTTTTTTAAATATCTGGACCAACTTGCTGTGTTCTTTCTGTAAACTTGCCACTAATCTTTTAAGGTTAGAAGACTTGTACATGCTTGTTAATGAGTGAGTGTGTGTGTGAATGTATGCGTGTGTGCGGATATAAATGAATATTTAAAATTTCGATTGGTGTTGATTTTATACCCTGTGGCATTGGGAAGCTGTATTAGATAAGTGTCCTGTCTTTGCCATGTTAGCTCAGTCTGATTTAACCTTTTTTGTTTTTTTTTATTTTCTTGTGAAAAGCTGGCGAAGATGTATTTGCACAATCCCTTTTTTACTTGGTGTCATATGAATATGAAATACTAATAAAATAGTCCAATCAGATCCCAGGCCTTGTTGGGGTCTTGAGGGGTTTGACCAATCGCGTAACCCCTTGTTACTTGGTTTTGTTGTATTCTGTTGCTACTGTATCCCACTACCATGCATTTAAAATCAGTGTAGATGCCTGTGGAAGCTTTAGCTCCTTTCCTATAGTTTTTTTAAATTTATTATTTTATATATATTTTTTTCTTCACATCTGTGCTGATTTGGACTCTCTTACAGCAACTGCTTACATACGTTTTGTTAGTGAAGACTGGTGAAGACTCCTAAATGGTTCAGTTTCAATGGGGATATTTCTATCTCATCATAGGTATCTAAATATCTTATCTAGTCTTGATAGGCTGGAAATCTTGAAAGCAACATATACATCACTTAAAATCCTCTAAAAAAAACAACTTTTTATTGATTCCACTTCCTTTTTCTTTTTTCTAAATCTCCCAGTGACTCCCAGTGACTGCTGCCTGTCTCTCTGGGTTCTGTGTACAGTTATGATGAGATACATTCATAAATGTTCTGTCTATATAAAATGTGAATGGATGTCTTGCACATTTTAGCCTTCTTTTTTTTTTTAAATCGTAAGGAATGGAGAGCTGTTGATCGCTTTTTGAGCCTGAAGCTTGACTCCTAATGTTGAACATCATCGTTCAGCTCGTGAATTCCAGTGTAATTAATGTGGGCACAGAGTAAGAAGTAAGGTTAAGGCTGCACAGATCTCACATTTTGATTGTATCCTCTGGTCAGAGGTTGCGTTCTGTATGTATAGATAAATAGCTAGGTTTGAAGTAGTGCGTGTGGAACAGTAGATCGTAATTAATGGAGGACGTTTATCCGTCTTGCACCGAAGTGGCTCTTTTTTCCCCCCCTCAATCTTCACAGCTTAGTAAAGACTGATTCTATACACACAGCACAAAACGCTACAGTACACATCCTGTTAAACCATAAATCTGTCAATATACTGCAGAGATTGAGCTAAATTTGGCTTGAGTAGACTAAAAAATCATCTATGTATGGTCTACGTTGATGTGTGTTTAGTGATGTATGAGTGTGTGTGTGTACAATAGGCTGTATCGCCATTACAGAGCAGTTTCTCACCATTTCTCAACCCTGCTCCTGAAGGCCCACTGTGCCCAGCACTGCTCCTGATCAAACACCTGATCCAACTCATCAGCTTACTACTACTAACCCACTACTGAGTTAAAAGCTGCATTCCAATATCTGGGCTACAGTCGAGTTCTTGGTTGATCTGTTCTAAAAAAAAAAAAAACCCTTCTCTTTGCATTGGTCACATAATTTAAACAATATAATTCAAACAAATTCTGCTACTGATGTTTTGTGTTCAACATTTTTACTTGTTTGCATGGTTGTAACCGAGGACCATGAAGGATACATCAGCTGCGCCCTTCAAATCACTCCCAACATCAGCTGCATTTCTTGGCTGTAAAGAGTCCTTAACTTTGGAACAGCCTTCTATAACTAGTTATTGGAATGCAGCTACAGTGTGTGTTGAAGCAGGATAACCACTAAAATGTGCAGGCCAGTGGATTGGGAAACTCTGCCTTTGAGCTTTGAATGAACAAACAAGATTATCAACATTAAAGTTCATAACCTGTGGTTAAGTATAATCAGTCAGTTTGCTCAAGCTTTGATTCTCTTAAGATTGTGGTGGTGGTGGTGCTGTAAATATATTTACACTTGAAAAGATAGGTGTTTGTTTTTAGATTGAGGGTAAAGTAATGTAATGGCGATGGCACTCTTACTCACACTCATATGGTGGTTATGACTGTGGCTGAATGCTGACTGAGGGCTGTTTGTTAGGATGTAATAAGATGTAATTCAGACACCCTAATTCAGAGATTCAAAGCCATTCTAGATTTTTTTTTAAAGCCTAAAGCCTAGATTTGCCACACAAACAAACATACACACACTGCCAATGGGACCGCTCCCCATCCCTAGACGAGTCTATGTACATTGGAGAAAACCAATAGAACTAGTACATATACAGAACACATATTGTTTACTCACTGTTGCTGTTTATATCAGTGACTACACTCATAACCACTCACTCCTAACCCCTTTACCTCTTCCTCTTCTATTAGCTAGTTATCTCGTAAACGCAGTGTAGAATGTGTACAGTGTGCCGAGAGAGCATTCAAGCTGATTAAAATACAAAAAAATAAGCTGCATTTGTCACTAAATTCGATGATACTGGGATCATGACTGGACAGAACAGGTGCTTCTGCAGGACTTCTCCAGAACACGGTGGAGTCCACACTAAATATCTCACGTTCTCTGTATGTGTATGTACGCTGTGTTTGTCCTCTGCAGCTGAGAAACACAGGGGTTGTACAGTATCGAATGAATATAAATGGGCTAAGGAAAAAAAAAAAGAACTGCTAGTTAAACCAGTGCAATATCTTTTTATTTTCTATTGTGGTAAAGACGCATGTTTGTTGTAACTCCTTCCTTATGAACAATAAAGGTTTTTTTTCTAAGGAAATCTGAACTCTGTTATTATTAAAATTTTCTTTTTTTTTTAAGTGTATTTATCCATCTTATATAGACATATAATAGCCATCTGTCAAAACTGGTACTGTCAACATTAACCTCATTCATTAGGACTCCCCCTAACAGTAGTAATGCCTCAACCCTGTAGGGTGAAGACTTTCACATTCCTCTTCCGATACACGCTGAAGCAGGAAGCCAGCACACTTGGAGGAAAGTGCAGCGACTTATCCGATATTCCAAATTTAGCAGTGCTGCTACTGCTGAGTTCAGAAGGTAGATTACTTTTTTAATTTATGCTGAAATATGTTATATATAATATACAGTACCAGTCAAAAGTTTGGACACGCCCATTTCATAGGAAGTCATGTTTGTTTAGTTATTTACATTGAAAATACTTTGAAAATAAATCCTAAAATCATCCAGATGATAAAGGAACAAATATAGATAGATATATAGATATTGATTGATTGATTGATTGATTGATTGATTGATTGATTGATACTTTATTGATGCCCGAGGGGAACTTTTGGACATCCAGCAGCGGGTAGACACAGTATACAAAAGTTACTAAGTAAGGATAAGATAAAACAATACTTTTAGAAATACAAATACAATAAAATATATAAGTAAAAAAAGTACAGTCTGTAGGGTTTAATGGAGGTAGTGCAGATGAACACCAGTATGCAGTAAACTTATTTAGCCAAGTTTTTTTTTTGTTTTTTTTTTTATATATATATATATATATATTGTCTGCAACAGTAAAATGCTCTATACACCTTATAGGGTGTTCCTACTTCCCTGAGAGAGCACAATTGGACTTGTTCTCTCTGGGTGGGTACATGGCGCTCTCTCCCCACATCACTCCAAAGGGTGATGTCGCTCAGCGCAAGGTGTCTGTGAGCTGATGTATCAGAACCGAGTCACTGTGCTTTTCTGAGTGCGCTGTGATGCTACTCAGCAATGCTCCATCAACAGCAGTTCAAACAGAGGCGGTGGCTGATTTCTAACGTATCGGAGGAGGCATGTGCTAGTTGTCACCCTCCTGGGGTGTTGGGGCGTCACTAGTGATAGGGGGAGTCCTAATGAGTGGGTTGGGTAATTGGCCGTGTAAATTGCGGAGAAAATGGGGAAAAAATTAGAAATAAAATTCTTGAAAGTTCTTGAAAAATGTGTTGTTACCCAGTTATTGTATAAAATAAATTAAAATAATATATACATAACTTTGCTGCAGACACAAAAGGCACATTATATTGATCTTGACCCTGAAATTGACCCTGTCTTCCTGAAGACCTGTGATCAGAATCGTAATCGTATCCAGTAGGTGGTCTCGGCCTTTCCATCGTTCTCCTCCTCCACCTTTTACTCTCGCTGCAGGACTGAGCTCACAGGAGTGAAATGAATTCAGAAATGAGGGAGAACTTATCGAGCCCATGAGACCCTGCCTTCCGCTCTCTGCCAAAACCCTCTCGGTGCAGGCCCCCCATTAGGCGGGCTGTCAGGCAGCGGGGCCGGGCTGGGGCCGTGCCGAGAGAGGAGCTGGACTGGAATGAGTTTGCCCCGGTCATGTAGAGCAGATGTCAGATACAGAGGCAGCCAGCAATCCATCACCAGCAGCAGCCGCCTGTCGCAGACGGGGAGAGGGAGAGACGCACACCTTGTCAAAATACCTCCAACCCCCCACCGAGCCTCATCACACCACTACACCTCATGGGAGACTTCAGGAGGCGGGTCAGGCCTGTTGTCTTTGTGTTAGATAACGCATGCACACATGCAGACAGCAGCACCCGCACAGACCGAGAGCTTCAGACACACACACACATACACACACACACACGTCTGAAGAAGGTAAATTAAGTCAAAAGAAGACCAATAACCCCACACAGCAGACCCCTTTTAAACAGACAGGATAACTGATGACCCTGAGCTGAAAGAAACAGCCGACACAAGTCTCATACTTAACGCTCAAGTACAAACAGGTCTGTATGTTAATATATTTATTTAAAGAACCCCTTCTTTGTTTGATAATTCCTTGTCCACTTGTCATCTTTGGATAACCTCCCCTTTCAGAAAGTAGCCTTTAGCATCAGTTTTATTTTCGAGGGACTGAAAGCACTGAAAGCTGCATATTCGGCACATATGTATGTCATGGTAAAATATCAAAGTGTTTAACATTTAACATGTTTAACAAAATTAAATCCAAATAAATTAAAGTCCGAAACACCAGTACAAGTCAAAATGTTTTTTTTTTATTATTGAAAATTGTTCTGCATTGTATGTCAATACTAAATTTATCCAAACTATGAAGAAAAACAAAAGTTTATTAATCAAGAGTTTATTACTTGAATTTCTTGCCCTCTTAATGGTTTGAGAGCATCAGTTGTAAAGTTGTGAAGAGGTAGAGTTGGTACAAAGTGAATAGCTCAATTTGAGTAATGTTCTAATCCATATTATGACAAAAACTTATCAACTAAGAAAAGAACAAAATATATATACTTTCAGAAATGAAGGTCAGTCAAGCTGAAAAAAATCAAACACTTTGAAAGTAACCTCAAGAGCAGTCGTAAAGACCAACAAAAATCTTATGATTAAACTGGCTCTCATCAGGACCGCCCCAGGAAAGAAAGATTAATAGTTACCTCTATTGCACAAAATGGGTGAAGGGGTAAAAACAAAAAAAAGTATTTTGTTTCTTTTGGAAATGTAAGAAAGAAAAGTTTAGCTACTTGCATCAATAGTTGAGTACGAATCCTCTATTCTTGCAATGAGAAATGCACTGACTTCTGATAGCAAAAAACATTGAATATATGAGATTTCTTGGTTGCATTATATAATTTAATGTTGATGGTGAAAAACTTTAAATTTAAACTTTAAACACCCTTTATTTAATATTGCATCATATGCATTGGTAAGTGTTGAAATTCTGACAGAAATCAACATTCATTTAAAAGGGGTTGGAGAGCTAAATATTTATCTGCTGAATATAGCTTTTCTTCTTTCTGAATTCTGACTGTCTCCCTGTCTGCTGAATCTGCTGGAGGAATAAGGTAAGATGCCTCTCTTTCACTCAGTTGTTTGTCCCGCAGGCTCTGATTGTTCTGGCTAAACAAGCTACTCGCCATCTGGTCCTGTATCAGCAGTTTTGGAGGCCTCCCCCCCCACCCACCCCCATGTTTAACAGTAGTTAGCATGGAAACAGGTGCACCGCCCCTTATTCCAAACAGCATTGTGTTGTACACGCTTTAATAACAGTTTTAATCTTTAGTCTGGTCTGAAATTAGCCATTAGCGATTAGCTCCACCTGGCTGCAGCGTGACAGAGAGGAATGGCAGGCTGCTAGCGGTGCTGTGGGCTAATTGTTCTCGGTGGCAGCAGGTGCCAGATATTTAATGAGCCTTTTTCTGTGTGATATATGTGCACGCTACTGTACACATGCACGCACTGTACAGTACGGAGGCTTGACGGGTGCCAGGCTAATAGTGTGTGAAAGTGCAGTTGGACGAGCTGGACGAGTGCGAGGGAGCCATAAATTAGCCAGAGCTGCCGAGACGGAGCTGGAAGGATAACACACAAAGAAAAAAAAAACAAAAAAAACAATGGATATGATGATGGGCATCTCTGCTATTTCTTGGTTTTGGAATACCTGTGAACTGCTGCATGTAAAAGCCGTGAACACAGTTCTTATGGTGGTGCATTTTTTTAACACACTTCTTAGTGTGGGAGTGTGCAGATTGGGACACAGCCTCTGCTTTCGGAGTGTGTGGCAATCTTTGCAAAGTGTCAAAGCATTCTCATTATCGCATGTCTTGCACTCTGATTGGCTGTAGCTATTTGTCCTGCTCTAACTTCTAGCCACAACAACTTTTCATACTTCATATTTCCGTGTTTAGAGTTGCTGACAAGTTCAGATCCGAAACACTCAAGATACTATTTTGGGGGGGCTTTGGTGATGACACAGATTGAGTCTTTTAGCTTTGTGCATATAGTGACCCAGAACGAGAATTTTTTTTTTTCCTCATTCACCAGAGATGGAGATGGAGGAAAAAAATAGCCCACTCCCAAAATTCACCTTAGAGCACTTTTAGGTTTTTTTTTTCTAAACTTCTTCTTCTTTACACTGGACAATGTTACTCCAAAATGTCCTTGTCACTTTTCCCCAGATGTGGAATTGACACTTTTATTATTTGCAAACCAAATTTTGAACCAGTTTGCCTCATTTCCACCAATAAAAGTAGGTTCCAGAACCAGGAATGTTCGTTTGCAGCGAAAACCAAAGAATACTAGGTTCTTCAGTGTGAACCATGACGACATCTGTGGGCGTGTCTGTTTCTACAGGAGCACTGCCTTCTGTTGATGATGTATGATGTGACGTTTTAACGATTCCACTAAAACTGGTGGAAATGTGGGCTGATTCACTGAAAAGCACCACAGTTATTATAGTTCTTTTGGTGGAAAAGTGCTAACAGTGCCACTTTACAATGAGGCCCAGTGAATACACTATATTTTTCAAATCCAGGTTTCTTTGTCTTTTTTCTAGAAGTTCTAAAGAACTGCAAGCGTTTGGTGTGTAAGTCTCTGGTAATGACAGGTGTGTGTGGTGAACTGGTGCACAGGCAGTGGGAGTCTCCATCACTGTCCTGCTGATTGATTGGGACGTCAGCCAAGATA